>NW_009229811.1:0-32406 GCF_000690835.1 Fulmarus glacialis
GCCCAGCGATTGCTGATCCCTGGCCAACTCCCCCCAGTTTATGTGCTGAGCATGATGTCATACGGTATGGAAGATCCCTTTGGCCAGTTTGGGTCAGCTGTCTTGGCTGTGCCCCCTCCCAGCTTCTTGTGCACCTGGCAGAGCATGGGAAGCTGAAAAGTCCTTGACTATGTAAACATTACTTAGCAACAACTAAAACATCCCTGTGTTATCAACATTATTCTCCTACTAAATCCAAAACATAGCACTATACTAGCTACTAGGAAGAAAATTAACTCTATCCCAGCCGAAACCAGGACACTGTTCCATTTAATAAAAATAGTGGGTGCTTAGACTCCCTGAAGGGGAAAAAAAACCATGAATAGCTTTACCTGACTTCCTTTGTGGAAATCCAAAATAACTTTAACACAGGGGTTAGAACAGATGGCTTGCTGGCACTTCATGTTATTTCCAGTTAAGCTACTCTGCGAAATCATTCTCCTTAGTTGCTGAGAAAAATCCCAACCATATTGTGATGCCCTGATTTTTAAACTGATAACTAGTGGCACTGTGTAGTTCTGATTAAAATAGGTTGAGGAAACAAGGGAGCTCAAGTGCCTGTCACAAATATCAAACCAGTAATGTGAGTTCTGAGGTACTGGGATATGAGTAATGGATAGGTGGTCTTGGAGGCAGTTGGTGAAATGCCTTCCCTTCCAAAGAGTGCCTGGCTACAGCAGGTCCGTGGGTAGGTAAATGTGTGTTTAAAAGGATGGTGGCATCCATCATCAAATGTTGGATCCAGTTATGTTTTGGCACCTCCCTTCTCATTCTCTCCAAACCTCGCTGTGAAGGGGAAGCAGAATTGATTTGTTGGGAGGTGAACGTACAAATAGATAGGCTTCTAGGAAAGGAGGTCTGACCTCTGCCCAAACAGTGCTTTAATTCTGAAAGGAGGCATAGCTGGGGCTCCTCTGGCTTCCCTTCCTCTCAGGGCAGGACAGAGCTAGTTGTGGAAGTGCAGAAAGAATAAGAGAACATATTGCTGCGAGGATAGGGAAAGCATAATTGAAATGGAGACAGCAAGCGAGCAACTATTATAACTTTAGTGACAAGCTAGTAAGTGCCAGTAACTCAACAGAAACCCTTCATTTCTGGTCGCTCCTGCCTCAGACTTAATTGTTCTTCCTTCCTTCACGAGTGGTGCAGCTCTGGGTGGTGCCTTTCCTTGTTAGCTCAGTAATCTGGCCAGGAAACGTTCTGTAACAGATAGAGGCACTATTGGTTCTGGTCTTTCTTCATGGAGGGTCTTAGAAGGTACAAATATCCTGGTATTGCCGCAGCTTGACATTCCTGAATTGGGGTAGCTGGCATTCTCTTCCTAGGGTCCAATGCTTCCTATGTCCATATAGTTCAGCAACCAGAAAATTGGACCTCAGATGTAAGAGCACTTTCTGTTGTTAGGGGTAATGTTTTAGGGTGGCAGCAATAGCAGGGAAGTCTGAGCAAAAGATAACGCCAAAGTCCTCGAAGTTACAGCCAATTGGTGCTACTATTTTCTTCATTTTCTGTGCCCTCCAAACCCTATTCTTAAGCCTAGACCTGAGGACAAGAATGTTCCTTGCTGAAAGAGCATAGCAGCTCCTCTTCAAGTTGCATTTAGAGAGTGTAACTAGCTTTTTATGGATTTCCAGAAAATTTCTGTAAAACACTAAATGTGCTGTAAGTTACCATCTTTGAAGAACACGCTCCAGTAGAACAGCATATGCTCAGGGAGAAGTTGCATAGACCATGTCTAGCAATCAGGCTCTCCTTGTCACCTTGAAGAGGTTTAAAGGAATATTTAAAGTAGTTTTTAATCTTTTTTTTTCTTTAATGAGAATGTTCTTTTGCAGAAAGACCAGGTTATGGGAAACAGTCATTTATTCCATCATGGTTGCCACGTGAGAGATGATCTTCTGCACAAGGTAGCAGGAGATGAATCTGAGAGATGAAATGTGCCTACATGTTCCAGCTAAAGTCAAGGAAGCAAGGCACAGCTTTAAATTCCAGGTTGTGATCACCCTCATAGTAAAAAAGGTTTTCCTTATGTTTAATCACAAGTGTCTGTTTGCATGTCAGCTGATAAGACTTCACTCTTGATTGGATTTTTTTCAGTAGTGGTGTTATTTTATGAATGTTAAATAAGGAAAATTAATTTAGTCCCTTCAAGTTAGTCTCCAGTGAATCACACAATACAATATATATTGATATAGCATGGAGTTGTTCATTTGACCTGTGTTCTAAATAGTTTTAGCAGAGCTAAACAGTTCAGTTAAAGTTAAATAATCAAAGGAGAGGAAAGTGATACAGGTAAGGGGAGAAAGGCTTTTAGCTGTTATTTGAACGGCTATAATTGTAACTGGGCAGAGAGTTCTGGAAAGTCTTTGCAGGATATAGGGGGAGATCCAATGCACATACTCTTCCCAAGAGTGTGGAAAGGCAGATGAAAAGGCAGCATTCCACCAGCAGGGAGCCTGGAGGAAGAGCTCTTGGGTCAGGCTGGGCCATAAAAGAGGGCCATATACATGCCACCATCTAACAGTGGTGGTGATCTTGGTTCAAGTCCTGAGTAGAATCTGAAGGCTTTAGTCTTATTAGATTGAAGTCAATACTTAAAGATTCCAGAGCTGGCAGAAAAGCTATAAAAGCTACTTAGTCGCTTATGGCAGATTCTGCTTCAGAAATATATGGGCCAAATTCTCTGACTGTTAAGTGGATAAAGTGGCACTGATGTGACTTGTTCTTGCTTACTTATGTCATCAGAGAATTTAGCTGCTTTTGACTTGCATAACCATGGAAAATACTAGGAAAAAAATGCATATCTATAGTCTGTTCTTGCATTCTAAGTAGAAATTATTTATAATGACAGTATCACAACACTTCTAGGAAGATATGATAAATACATCACAAAGATGTACACTACTACTTTGCAGAGTCTTTATAGGATGACTTAAAGGTTTGAAGTTTTGCTAAATAAGTGAATTATGCAAAGGCTTACTATCTTCTACATCTTATGAAATCTAAATGTGCTTTTCAGGTGGTTTTACTGGGTTTAGAGCATACTTTCTGCTTCTATTATCACTGAAGTGAATCAAGTGCACGACATGACAGCCTTATTGATTCTAAAATTTAGTGCAACTTAGCTATCTGTGGTTCCTTCCTTCTCTTGCCCATCCCTCTGATATTAAACATGCATTTGGGTAATAACCTAGTGTTGATAAACTTCATGGAAAAAACTGTTCTTCTCTGCTTTTATACAGAGAACCAGTTTTAGTCAGTACTTGAGACATGAAAGTCTATAAGCAGTGCAGATCAAGGTCTTCTCCATAGACACCTTCTAGCCTTTTACAGAGAAAAAGCATATTTACTCTGAGATCTGTTACTGCATAAAATGAGTCTTTTCCCCTTGCAGCTATTGATGGGGTCATTTAAAAGAAGTAGATTAGTTCCTACAGCTACTCATGTCCTTTTGTCAACATCACAGAAACAGTACAGCAAACAATTTCCTTGTCTGCATACCTTTAAGTCAACTGGAGAGGAAATGAGCCTCTCTGCTGAGTCTAATGAGGATGCTAATAGTGGAGTTGACTTGCTAATTCTGTATAGACTGCTAGGTCACAGGAAGCTGTCCTGGATGCCATAGACTTAAAAGAAGCTGGAAATTTCTCTTAGGTGTGCTTGTTCATGGAGGTGTTTTGTTTCCCGCCTGTGCTCAAGCTTCCAAAATTTTGTAGTAGACGGGTTTAACAGTTTGGAAATACAAGGTGCTTCCCAAAGGGAAGGTAATCATGGGTACAGCTACACATCTTATCTAGAGGTCAGTGTAATATAATCCCTAAAATATCTCATCCTTCCGAATACTGCCAAAAATTGAGCATGTTATTAGAAAACAGAACAGATAGACTCAAAAGGAATGCATGGCTAAGACAAATGCATGAGAATACTAGCATTTGACATCTCACTTCCTTGTGGCAAGGCATCCTTTCTAGGAGCTTATCCAAGCTCTCACTTTGTATTCCTTAAAGAACAGGATGCTAATCAGTCACTGGCTCTATCTGAAAATGAACAGACACATAACCCAGTGGGTCTTTTGAAAAAGAAGCCAGAGCTCTTTGGTAGAAGGACTACAGGGAAATAGGCTCGGAACGCTTCTGAGCTTATTTTGGCTCTGTATAAGTTACTCCTGGGTTGTCTCCTGATTTTCTGTGAAGGCAACTGGTATTAATGGCACATGATAGAAAACATGCTTTCGATTCTGCTTTCTTGGACAGGATGAGGGATTCACATGACCTGTATTGACAAACTATATTTGCCATTAAGGAGGACAAAGAACAAAACCAAACAACTTCTATTCAGCAAGCAATATAAAGCTGTAGCTGTGCAGTTGAAAACTGGGCAAACTGAAGTGTGGTTGATGAGGCACACTGTAAGGATGCAAAGATCATGTCAGAGAGGAATATACAGGAGACACAGAAGCAAAGAATATCGTTTGTGTCTGTATGGATGGGAGGAATTAGCTGTGCGTTGGACAGGAAGATTACTGGACTGAGTTAAAAGATACAGCGAGCCCATCAGTGGGCATAAACGGAAGTGTTATTTCTAGTGAAGAAAAAGCAGAAAAAAGACTTAAAGCAGCTGCTATTATAACTGTGATTCATTTCTGATTACATATGGCAGAGAGGTGGGTGTGTATGAAAGATTAAATTGGAGCAAAAAATGAGAACATCTTTCCTTTTTTAAGTTACTTATGAAATTCACTGTTATGGAAAGTCTGACTATCCAGTTGTGGTGGGATGACCCTGGCTGGACACCAGGTGCCCACCAAAGCACTCCCCTCTATCACTCCCCTCCTCAGCTGGACAGGGGAGAGAAAATACAACAAAAGGCTTGTGGGTCGAGATAAGGACAGGGAGATCACTCAGCAATTACTGTGACGGGCAAAACAGACTCCACTTGGGGAAAAATTAATTTAATTTATTACCAATCAAATCAGAGTAGGTTAATGAGAAATAAAACCAAATCTTAAAAACACCTTCCCCCCACCCCTCCCTTCTTCCCGGGCTTAACTTCACTCCCCATTTTCTCTATCTCCTCCCCCCGAGCAGCACAGGGGGACGGGGAATGGGGGTTGCGGTCAGTTCAGCACACGTTGTCTCTGCCACTCCTTCCTCCTCAGGGGGAGGACTCCTCACACTCTTCCCCTGCTCCAGCGTGGGGTCCCTCCCACGGGAGACAGTCCTCCACGAACTTCTCCAACATGAGTCCTTCCGATGGGCTACAGTTCCTCATGAACTGCTCCAGCATGGGTCCCTTCCACGGGGTGCAGTGCTTCAGGAACAGACTGCTCCAGGTCCCCCATGGGGTCACATGTCATGCCAGCACAACTGCTCGGTGGTCCCGAGCCCCCGCCAGGAGCCTGCTCCAGCGCGGTCTTCCCATGGGGTCACAGCCTCCTTTGGGCATCCACCTGCTCCGGCGTGGGGTCCTCCACGGGCTGCAGTTGGATATGTGCTTCACTGTTAACCTCCATGGGCTGCAGGGGGACAGCCTGCCTCACCATGGTCTTCACCACAGGCTGCAGGGGAATCTCTGCTCTGGCCCCCTCCATCTTCACTGACCTTGGTGTCTACAGAGTTGTTTCTCTCACATATTCTCACTCCTCTCTCCGGCTACAGTTGCCCAGGTTTTTCCCCCCTCCCTTATTAAATACGTTATCCCAGAGGTGCTACCACCATCACTGATGGGCTCGGCCTTGGCCAGTGGCAGGCACGTCTTTGAGCCGGCTGGCATTAGCTTTTTTAGGCATGGGGGAAGCTTCTAGCAGCTTCTCACAGAAGCCACCACTGTAGCCTCCCCGCTACCTAAACCTTGCCACGCAAACCTGATACACCAGTGTCTATAGTCATCTCTGCTTTTTTTGAAAGGTAGATGCTGGCTAACTTCCTGGTGGGTAGCACTTGCAGGTGTGCAGTCTGAGGTCAGCATGCAGCTGTGGGCGTGTGGCTATTGCCATTGATGTCACAGTGCTATCTGCTGCTGGATGCACCCTGCTGATACAGGGCTAGGGCAATGGTGATATAAGCCCTGCTGAAACAGGGCTTGGCAATCCTGTCAGTTCATGCCCAGAAAAACTACTTTGAAGAGGTTATATGTGTTGAAACTCATACATGTATGCACTTATGCGTATGGCTTATGGCATTTGAGTGGAGATCTGGTTTTACTTATTCTGCGCCAGTACAGGGAAAACTGGACTGCAAGGCAAGAGGGGGGCCAGCCTTCCCCAGAGGGCAAGGGTGGTGGTTTGTAAACCTTCATGTGGTGCAGTGGCCTAGCGAAAACGAACCACCTTTGGTTTGGGGCAAGAGATTCCCAAGATGATCTTGAAAAATGTAAGATGCTCTTACATCTGTCATGCTGGATATGTTGCATTAGGGATATAAATACATATGTGGATATAAATTTTTATTTAACCTTTCAAAGGGCTTCTAGCTTGCTGGACTGTATTCCTGAATGGGATCACTAAATGAGAAGACCTCCTTAAACTGAAGACTTTTCCTCATTTCTTGGCCATCATAGTTATTCCTTACTTATAAACTTGTCCTATTACGTAGTTCTTGGTTGGTTTGAGATGAAGTAAAATACGTCTGAAGGTTTATACTTGTGAGATCTGCATTAATTCCCTCTTGTCATTGGCTTTGAGATTAAAAGAAATTAAGCACTAAGGCTTGGAGTGCCTTTGAGTGATCTATAGCTACTTTCATGGTGCTAACATTGCTGCAAATAGTCTCTCTTTCTTTTAAGGCTAAGGAAAAGAGGCGGCTTTAAACATATCATGAATCTCCCCCATTGGAAAAAGAGTGATGGGTTTTGGAATAAACAACATCCTGCTCTTTCCACTTGAAGGGGTTGTACTTGATAAATAAGGAATGACCCTCTCAAAAAAGGCCTTTCTTCATCTGCTTCTGTACTACTGGGTAATGACTCACACTTAAACTGACATCAGAGATGGTCTAAAACAGCTTGCCAAACCTCTGCAGGAGCCCTCTGTCATTGTGCCCCAGGGGGGCCAGGGGCTCCCTGGTGTCTGGGCACTATGGGGGCTCCCCATGGGGGTCTGTCAGGGCAGGGCCTGGCAGCCAGGGCCTGTCCCACTGCCCCAGCCATGAGCAGGGCAGCCGGGGGCACTGGGGCAGCACCAGCCCTGGGCATCGGGCATCTCCCTGGGGACAGACCGAGGCCAGATTGGGATGTGGGCCCATGGCTGGGCAGAGCCCATGGCCGGGCAGGGCAGGGCTGTGGGGAGCTGGGGACCAGCCCTGCTGGGGCATTGCCGGGGCAGGGACTGAGAGCCCCAGGGGCTGCAATGGAGTCCTGGGCCAGGGGGGCCAGGCAGGGACAGTCAGGCCTGGTAGTGCCCCTGGGGCACTGACAGCAGCTCCTTGAAACAAACTCTTTGGCAAAATCCATGACTTTCTGTAGTGTCTTTTCCACAAAAGAGGTGTTGAGAAGGAATTTGACACTGCTTGTTTGCGCCGCTCTTACGGACCAGTTCCCGCCTGCTCTGGGCTCTCCTTTGCCTGTCCTTACAGCTCGGGCTGTTGGTAGTGAGCCCTCCCCTCAGCCATGGAGAGCCTGGTTGCTGCCATAGAGCAACTGGGGGATAGCTCTGTCTTCTCATTACCTTTCTATTTCATAGGTGCCCTGCAGGTACCTTTTGGTTCAAATTACCTTTGCTGTTTATTTCTCGTGTAGGAAACAAGGTACCAGCTTGTGGTGGTTTTGGTGCCTGGAGAGGCTGTGCGTAGTTAGGAGCTACCTGAGCCTTGTGGAGGTCCACCATTTCACCGCGTTCCCCATCAGACTTATCTCCTCGTTTCCTATAATGGATCAGCGGCAACTTCTTGAGGCAGAAGCCATCTCTGCATTATTATCTCTTAGTTTCGTACTCGCCTTGCGGTATCTGTTGCAAGAAACACCTTCTTGCAGAGATTAAAATATATGAGGGAGAGAAGCAGGCAGATGCAGAAACATCTGACTGAATAAATACAATCTAGTCCCCGTCAGGTATTCTCACTAAAATTGTCATTACTGCAAATGTCTGTTTCTGTCTCCATTTGAATTCGATAAGGTCTGGCCCAGTATCTCCAAAAATGTGTTGCATAAAGATCTGGCAAAAGCGTAAATGTTCTGATGGAAGAATTTTTTTTTTTTTTTTTTTTATTTGATGAGAATTTGAAACTGCCTTGGTGAATGGTGGTGGACTTACTGAATTTGTTTATTAAACTTTTAGATAACATGAAGTTGGGAGGGACTCCATTTACAGTGGAAGACAGGCTGAGAATTTGCAAGGTTCTTGACAACCTGAAATAGCCCAGGAGGGAAAAAGGGGCACAGTGCGAGAGAGAAATGCTTAGTGTGAAGGCAGCAGTGACTAACAGCACAAGTGGAAAATGAAGGGGAAGGGGAAGAACTGTTTAGGTGGAAAAGGAACTGGAGGTTGAAGCTGAACACCAGACAAATGTGACTCAGTATCATGTGAAAAGGCAAACATCCTCCCCAGATATTTAAACAGAAGAGTGTACAAGACTTGCAATGAGAATAGCTTGCCATTTAGGAGAAGTAGTCTGGGTCACCAACCCAGGAGAGAAGCAAATAGTCGAATGTGAAGAGAAAGGACCGAGAAGCAGAAAATCTACCAACTGCACCACCTTTCAGTATTCTGTTTTCAAGCTAAGCGGCCATATGGATAAGTAAAGGCTACTGTAGGAAAGGTAATTATCTGCCTTCTTGCTCTGGAAGCTGAATATAAGGAATAACAGGTGTAAATTGAATTGATGGATAATTAAATCAGACATGGTAGAAACTCTCAGTGCAGTGTTGCAGAAGTCATGGGATATATCACTGGAAACCTAAGAACAAGTGTCACTCACCTGTTGTAATAGACAGACACTCAGTATGTGTGCTGAATGGGGATACAGGCCTGGACTAAAGGACTTACTGAGGTCCCTTCCAGTGCTCTTCTCCTCTGTTTTAGATTGGTTAAGATAAATGCAAACACTAGGGAAGCTGCTTAGTGGCAAGTTGTATGTTGGAGTGCTTTGCAAAAGGTTTGCCACTTGCATCTCCTGCCTCAGCTTTGGGAGCAGGGAGAAAGCTGTATAGCTTGTGGGAAGGAGCTATGTGCTCGCAGAAGGCCTCCTGATCCGTTAAGGTGAAACTCCCTCCTTCCTTTCACGCCAGTGTAGTGGCCCAGGCACACTTGACTGTTACTTAAAGTATTGTTCTCACCCTCACTTCTATGGTAATGAGTTGTGTGTCCATGAATCTTGTATCTCTACACAAATGACTAATTGTGAACTTCCTTCTGTGCGTTAAAAACACTAATCTTGTTATGCCAGGGATGCCCGATACAACACTACCCAAATACTTGTGAGATTGGCAATACCGCACTTTGGAGGCATTTAGTTGCTGCATCATCCAGTGGTGCCTAGGTTTGTACTTGCCTTCATCCAGAACTCTTGTGAGGTATGAAGAGCCTCCTTGCAACTGAATGCCAACACAAACCACTGTAGACCATGAGGATGGGTATGTGGAGGAAGACAAGCACAGGTCTGGAATAGGCCCAGCTAAGTCATAGTCCAGATGTCTGCAATAACTGTTGACCATGTAACAGATGTCTTGGCAAGAAAGGACACCCGAATGTCTACTCCATGTTTCTCCAGTTCATGGGCTGGGTATCAGAAAGTTGTTTCTTCGCTACTTTGTGAGCATTGCAAAATCATTTCATCTTGCAAAGAGTACTATTGGCAATTAGGTCTTCTCTTTTCCTGATATTTGCCTCAAGTATATTGAACAGACTTGCTTCTTTGTTTTTTTCCCCTTGGCTAAAAATGAGAAAGTAACTGGTTTCTTCACAGTCTTCCCTTGCAAGAATACACCCCTACTTGTTCTAGTAGTAGTTCTCTATCTTTCCCAGTGTAGGATCAACTTTTTGTTGGCAAGTTGCACAGATTTCCAAGTAAGGTCTTATAGTTCCTGTTCAAAGGTGCTAATATGTCACTTTCTCCACTAAAGATAACTAAAAACCTGCCTAATGCTACCTAGAAAGCCACTGTTTTAGAAGTCAGTTGTGCATCAGTTTTCGGCAATATGAGATTTGAGCAGATAATTAGAGAAAAAATTCTCATTATTGGTCTGTAAGTGCATGACTTTGCCCTTTTTTTCTGTTGCGTATACTCCTCTTCAGATATATTTTGGCCAACAAATCCAGCTGCTATCTAGTAGGATGATCAGTCCAGCATTGCCCATTAGTGTCTTGATCATACACTCTGTTCTAGTTCAATGTTCTAGTAATAAATGAAACTCTCTCTTTCCAGAAATCACCTACTTCATCCAGACAACTCCTCTCTCAGTCGAGGATCTGAGTAAAGAGGAGACATTAATACTCTTACTCATCCCTGTTGCTGACGATTAACAAGTACCTAGCTAGAAACAGAACAGATAAATTCAACTATCCTGTAAGTAATATCCTGGAAGCTTATCCACTAAAAACAATTCTAAGGTGACCTCTCTATGATACAAATGCTCTGCGTTTGTCTTGATGTCCTTGATTAGTCTTTCCTCCAAAATCTATTCAGTCTTTGAGGAGTATTGAGATCAGAGTAACAAGTTTGAAGTCACTAAGTCTCTTATTTCTATTTGAAAGTCTTTGTTTTCTCAGCTCAATGTGTTACCTTGAACTTGCATTCACTTAGGTTCTTGTTATGGGTCTCTTAGTATTTCAGGATTAGGAACAAAAATATGTACTAAACAATTAAAAGCAAGATTTTAATTTTTTATGTCTTTGTCTCTGCCACGGGTATTGCAGCTTCTGGTGTCCTGTCCTCAAACACATGAAACTTACTCTCTTACGAACCTCATTAGTTGCCTTGAAAAGGAAGGCAAAATGCTTACCTTGACAGCGGTAAGGTTACACCTTACCTAGGTTATTATGAATCTCTGTGTCCTGAAAATGGCACTGGCCTCACTTCCTCCTTCTTCCCCTCCGTCCCCATTTTGTTTGGTTAAAGAGCATTTTGGCTCTTCCTGTACAAGGCACAGCTGTTTCTGGGTTAAGAGAGGAGGGAGTATAGCCAGAAGTACCTAATCCTACAGTCTCACTAGACTGAAGTAAATACAAATCACGTTGAGCTCTGTAAGTGCAAATTACAGTGCAAACACATATTTGCTCTCTGGGACAGATGGTGGGTGTAAAATACTTAGCTATGGATATTTTTGAATTGGTATTGTCAAAGTGGGTACTGAATACGAAATTGTTCTAGGAATATGAAATGGACTTGACACTGTTAATGCTGTACCAGTTTTTAAATCTTTTTCTGTTCTTTTTGGCTGATGGCTATCACTCCCTGAATCAATGAAAAGAAACTGAGCATTAGTTTCTTTCTAAAAGCAGCCATTTGTATTGTATGCTGAAGCAGAAACATTTGATAGCATTTTATGGGCAGATATTGCAGTTGAGTGAGTGAAATGTTAAAATACAAACCGTGCCTTTTCTTCAGGTCTTTTGCTGAAAGGTTGACTCAAAAGGGGTTTGAGTATTGACCTGGAGGGGCTTGACATCGAGCAGTATGCTACCAATTGTTCTAATGTCAGCTTTCTTCCTAAGATAAAAGGGAGATGGGATTCATTCTTTTTAAGCTGAAATGGGCAGCTAGAGGGGGAATGCTTCAGCACAGTACTTTAATCAGAAAAGGAGCAAGAAACAAGTGTAACAAAAGCTGTTCAAAAGTTTACTTTGAAGCTTTCTGTTTCTACTGAATCCTTTTAATCTGTACTATAACCTTTTCCTAACCTGCTCTTCTCTGCTACAGCATTTAGTTTCTCTAATTGTATTTTGCTTCCTAGAATCCTTTGCTGTCATAAAAACGAATGTTTCTCTTACATCTTAATATAGATCCTACCAATACTTCACATTTTAACATCATGTTCTTAGTCATTATGAAACTTCCTTTTTTTATTCTTCTGGGCTCTGCTGGACACTGTGTCTCCAATGTTCCTGTTAAAATTGCAGGTAGTCCAGCGCAGGGGTTCATTGTTCAAATTTTGCTGCTTAGTAAGCCAGGCTTTTTGCACTTTTGCTCTGCCTCATGTGCCCGGGTCCATTCCAGTGGGAGGAGAAGGTAAAGGTCTTCCCAGGTATTGAGTTCTCACCTACCTTATGCAAAAATAGCTGATGGAGGTGAGAGTCTTTTGAATTGCCCTTGCTGAAAGATGGCTTGCTTGAGTTCAATCCTTATTAGACAGCACATGTGTAGTGAGAAGAGCCTGTAGGCTCTAACAGCATCTCCTGCGATGAAAAAGCTAGTTGATGTCGAGAGACAAGGCCATGTGAAACCAGACTCTGCCCGTTCTTGCGTTCATAGTGCCACATAAAGATGACAGCTGGTACTTCTAACACACAGTGATGGCCAGATGCCCCTGACCACGCTGCTCACCCACACCCGCTACAGCTGATGTTCCAGATCTGAGTGTGTAGGAGATGCAGTATGTGAACAACTGTCACACCCACCACAACATCAAACTTCGCATTAAAAAGCTGGAAGCAATGCAGTGTGCAGCTCCACAAAATTTGAGTTTCAGATCTAATAGGAGTGGTGTTTATCTATGGGTTTGGTTATCCCATGATTAATCAACCTTCTGTTTGGATGAAGGTTGCACTTCGGGGGTGTCAGCTGCCCCTGTATAGGGTTTGGAGTGAGCATTTTATTGGGACTGAGGTGTGAATGCATCTGTGCTCCTGCTGCCTAGTAGAAGAGACTAGTAGAAGTTTAGAGGCTAATGCACTGAGTAATGGGCCCAATTCTTTGCGGCAAGTATTTAAGTAATATTCTCCCTTCTCCTCCCTCACCTCTATTGGTGGGGGTGGGTCTCCTATGTCTGGTTCTTCCCTCACTTGCATGGTGTACCTTGGAGCTCCTTATCCCCCAGACATTGGTTCTAGAGGCAGGAGGATGTGGCCAAAACCAAGTGATAATTTCTGTAATGGGAAAAAAATGTTATGTTTGTTTAAGCAGTTTCAGTGTGGCTATTGCTTTTCTTTCCCTCTTTGAGACTAGCTAAACTCACTGTTCTGCATACCCATGGAGCTTGAATGCTTCCTACAGAAAGGAGACACACAGATACATTTTAAGTTTTGCTTTCTGTGACCACTGGTGTAGACAGCCATTGTAAGTTGCCTTGTCTGTAATTTAGAAGGGGGAGGAGAAAGTAAGCAAGCTTTTAAACTCAGATAAAGAAGTTGCATCTTCTAAGCAGAGTCTTTAAGTGCCTCTTTTGTTGTGTCTTTAAGGACTCTGTACTACACTTCTCACTACTCATTCTTTTATAGTTATTCCTGGTTTTGTACAGACTGCATCACTTGACATTATAGTACTTGTACCACTAACTGGTTTGGAGCAACCCTGGGCTATAAGAAACATGCATAATCTCGCTTCAAAACCAGGCACTTCAGTGTATATAACTGTATATACACTGAAGTATATAAAATTATATACAAAAACAGGCACTTCACTATTGCCTAAGAATAATTTGATCACTGTAGCTTAGGGTTGAGTATCTGCCTCAAATGCTGTCTGCTGGACTGGAGCCTAAGAGACCCTGCAAGAGATTAGTGTTGTCAGTTAACTCCCAAACTGTAGCCTCGAAAATTTCTTAAGAGATCCCTTTTGATGTTTGTTGGAAAGTACAACCTGTTTGCTTTGACTCTACAAGGAACTTAAGTGCCTGACTTCGTTACATGCCTAAAACTCAATGGCAAGTTGTGTGACTGGATTGCTCCCTAAACATAGCATTTAATTAGCTTTTAATAAACATTTAATATACTTGCAACAGTAATAAGTTTGGCATCAGATCTGAATTTAAGTGGTAGAAACTAATGTTGAGACCCATGATCAAAAGGAAAAACCCATGTTTTGATGTGTGAACACATCAGTTGCAATTTGCTTGCCCAGGTTTGAGAAGAACAATCAGAATCTATTGAGTGATAGTCGTAAGGCCCTGAAGGGAGGGCAATGGGGTTGGAGGAGAGACTACAGAGGATTTTTATGATAAAAAGTCATTTCCCTCCTTTCCTACCACTATGTATATTATAGTCTCAGTCTTGCTTATAGGATTAATAATTTGCATGGCTGACTACACAATGAGTGTGTGCTCTGAAATCTTATTTCCACTAGAGAAAAACACAAGACTGTCAAACATCCTTTTGATTTGTGAGTGACACAAATTAAAAAACTCAAAGGTGAGTGTTGAGGAATGTTAATATAGTACATTATCCTTTGAATCCAGAGATGCATTAAATAAATGCATGTGTGGTACTACTTTAATGATATAGTACAGTAACATTGCTAAAAGCAGTGTGACATGAAAACTGTTATGCCAATGCAAAAGTACCTCTGACTGATACCACCACTCCCCTGTTCTTACAAGAAGAACAGTTTTCTAGGGGGGCAAGGGGAAATTACTCCTTTTCAAAGCAAACAGATTATACTGGTATAAAACCTACAGGTAGATCAGCTAAAGCTTATAGGATTCGAGCGTGCACTCAGCTCCCTGCTAAAGTGAGGGTGAATTGTGTCTGCTAGGCTGCTTTTGTCTGCTAGCCTGCTTTAGTCCTGAATGCTGAAGAACTCTAGGGCAGTGTTCTCCAAATATTTTTGATCATGCACCCTTATCAGTAGAAGTTTTTTGAGCAGGTACCCCCAATCTATGTATATTTACTTATTTATAAATTATATACATGCACTACTGTACTAATATACTACATACATTATAAAACATACACAAAAATGGAAATTAAAGAAGATGAGGTAAAGATGAAATAAACACTATTTAAAAATTTTATTTTATTTATTAACAGTACAAAAAAATAATTTCTTCCAGCACTCCAATAGATTGTCTTGTGCACTCCCTGGAGTGGGCCCACCCCACGTTGGAGACCACTGTACTAGGGGCTATGAAAGGACCTTGATACGAAGTTCATATGTGGGCAAGTGGACAGTGCCTGGCAAGCAGGACTGTGGTCATTTGTGTCCATCTCTGCCAGACTGCTCAGTTCAGGCCCAGAGAGAGAATTTCTGTAAAGTGGCTTGCCTGTCTGCCGGGTGTACTACCAGACCCAGATCTAGTATTTAGCTGTGCTGAAAAGCAGTATGTTCACCTGCTTCCTCTGTCTTCTCTCTCTCTTCTCCTTCCTCCCCAAATAAATAACATTCTAGCTTGCCTAGCGGGCTTGAGGTTTTGATGACACTAGGTTATAAAAACTCCAGGCCCAGCCTTGCTAATAATCTGAAGGCTTTTTCTTCCCACTAAAACATTGATGGGGGTTATAGTACTTAGGACCTAGTTGAATCTGGCCCTAAGGGAGGAATGTAATCAATTCTTGATGTGGAAGGGAAAGTGCTACCTATTCAGGGCCATTCACAGTTAGTGAGGAGGAAAGGAACCACATCAGAGATGATGGAAGAAGCTGATGGGGTTGAATGAGATGCAGCATGTCTCTTCTTAATTTTATTTTATGAGCCAGTCCACATAAATAAAGAACGAATGGAGAGAAATGTTGCTTAAATGAGAGATCTTTGTGAACGTAGCAACAAGCAGCTGAGGAAGTGGAAGGGCAATGCAAAGGAGCAAATCTGTCTATAATATAAAACCAGCTTTAGCAGTGAAGTCTGGAAGACTTAGGAAGCAAGAGGCTCCCTGTGGAGATATGTATTCTTCTTCTGTGTTTGACTTGCTATTCCTGCACACAGAGCCGAGAGAGCGGTGAGAGACTTAGCAATCAAAACTTGAGGTTCTCGGATAGTCCTTTTCCTGGGGGATTCCATATTCAAAGAGCACTTAAAAACCAAATCAGAAAATGAAAGAAGGTTTGGAAACAGGTGAGCATTCTTGACGCCAGAGCTGCAATGCTGTTACCCTGGCTAGAGCAGCAGCATAGTCTGATCTCTCCCAGAGAGCAAGTTGACACTGGGGTTTCTGATAAACGAACACTGACTGAGGCAGTGTCTCAGTGAGGGCATGAAGGAAGGTCTCAGCTTTCTAGAAAACACAGTGGTAAAGAGGCAGAGATGCTTGGATGTCAGTAGCAATGAAGGGAAGAAGAGTTTTGCCATGTGAGAGCAGTGACTTGCTTAAATAACCCTTAGTTGTTTGTTATTTAAGTGGAGGCTGTGAGGCATCTAGAGAATTGAGTTTTCCTTGTAGAAAATGATGCGGTGCTAGATAAACACTGATGTGTGCCCTACACAGATGTTGGGCACTTCCTTGCCAGCAGGGACTGGCCGAGGCAAGAAAGGGACTTGCAACAGCAGCCCTATGTGAGTTGTTTCACATCTGCTATGAAATTAAATTGATTTTGGTGGGCTGGCTGGGCTATACAGAAGAGGACATTTCTGCCTTTGCTCACTCGCAGAAATATGTACATCACCTTTTTGGTGTTTTGTTTTTAAGCCCACAGAATTTGAATCCACACTTTAAGATTTTGAATGCTTCTTCCATTATGTTGAGAATGATTGAAGAGGGTGTAGGTGCGGCATGCTTATACCTGTGGATTGTAGGAAAAGAGGCAGGGAATACAACTTTTCAACACTTTCATGTAACATTACACTGTCTTCAAAATGAAAGAGGAAAGTCTCCAGCAGCAGACCTCCTTCATCAGTAGTTATGCCATTTGGTTGTGCTTACCTGCTAATTAGATATTCCTTGCCAGAAAGGGTTTAATGGAAAAAGAATGTATGAAAGTATGACTGTAGATGTCAGTATGGTGTTAATTCATATGGGCCTGTGCTTAGGAGCAAGGGAGAGAAGTGGAACAGGAACCAGAGGGGGTTGGGACATCTAATTTTTCATTTTTGAGCAGCCACAGGCTGGCCAAGCACAGGTGCAGATCTTTATTCTGTGACATACAACTGAATAACATACAGTTGGACACACTCCTAACCAACGCTGACCCAGCTGACCACCTGTTGTGTCTGACAGCTAATCCTTGTCTCAAAACATGTATCCTTAGAAACAGCAGTTGTAGACTTGAAGAATGCATACTAACATAAGCCTCATCTCATCACTTAAGCAAAATGCCAAGAGAACGGGAAACTTCGAGGTACGGCAGTGTCTCAAAAACGCAGGAGGAAGGGTGGCGAAAGCAGCAGAGAAGTAGAGCCTGGGGAGGGTCAGGCTCAGATAACAGCAAGCAGCCAGGGAAGGCTGGGAATGTGCAGAATGGAGCAAAGCAAAACAGGGCATAGGTCCCAGTGCCAGCCTGAGACATAGATAAGCCAGAAGCACAGATGATATGATTAGCCTGATAGCAGAGCATATCAGTCACAGAGTAAAACATTCAGGGAGGCTGACTCCCAGTTCCTGAACTCAGGAAATACTTGCTCTGGCTTGGTGGGCAGGCAGTTTGGAAAGGAAGCACCACTTTTGTCTTTGAGCAGCAGTCAAATTTCACAGCCCTTATTCAAATGGGAACTTTTCCAGTTACTTGTCACCGAGCAAATACAGTCCTTCATCATATCATAAAATCATAAGCCAGCCTAATACGAAAACAGAAGCTTACATCTTTCCCCTTTAAGAAAATCAATCTATAAGTAGATAACAACATGCAGGACAGGACATGGGACCAGGGTTTAAAGAGCAAAAAACATACTCAGAAACTTCCTTCTTACTATGTTGGTAAAACGTTAAGCATGCCATTGACTCCGCCTATGGCCTCTAATCAGTCACAGGCTTTTGTTCCAGACAGATTTTTCCGAATCGTGGAGGATTTAGCTCTGGTATAGTAATCCAAAGATCTGTTCTGAACCCTACTGTGAAGACTGCACGCTTCTTCTATAAGAGGAAGAATATACCTAGGAAATGTGAAGCTCCAGTCACTGAGGTCTTGAGCTATAAATGTCCTAATCTTGTCCTAACTCTGTGGTTACAGAATGGGAAGCTATTATTTCTGTTGTGATAATGCCCAGAAGCCTCTGTAGGAATCCTTAATGTGAAGTGCTTGGCAGTTTGCAAACAGAAGGACACACTTTGCAGTGGTTGTTCCCGTGTTACTAATTTAAATTTACCTTGCAGTTGCATCCTGTATAATTATACCTGCCGATTCAAGGAACTGATGTTTGGGCCTGGCTTTTATATATATCAGAAAGATTTATTGGCTTTGTCTTCCACTCCACTATTTAATATGACCCAGATTTCATCACCAACCACCTTTTTTTTCTTTCTCTTTTTTTTAATGTGAGCACACCATGAAGTTCTTCTTTGAAAATCTCTGCTGTATGAAACCTCTGTTTCTGGTAGGTCCAAAACGAGAAATACAAGCTACTTCCTCCTTTTATGAGCTGAGGTATGTTCTTACAGTGATTAAATCCTACAGTGTCTTTCAGCTTTTATTGGTTCATATGTTGGCAGCCCCCAAGAAGAGTGGAGAAGATGATCTCCAAGTGTGACTGTGATCTGGTCTGATGGATGGCTACCAGCAAGCAGTGCCTGTCTGGTGACCTCAAATTTTTTCCCTGCCTGATCTCAGAGTACAGCACACTAAGACTGTGTTTGAGGAGATGGACTTTGGCTCCAAAGTAGCAAAGCATCTCTCCTGAAAGGCTGTGGGGAAAGACACATGACGCTTTTCTTTGCAAACCTAGTTCCATTGCCTAGTTCCTGCCTGCTTGTGCCCTGGCAGCTGTGCAGCATGGTGCGGGCCGTGGCAGGAGCTGGCTGCCGGGTGCTGAGCAGT
This sequence comes from Fulmarus glacialis, assembly GCF_000690835.1. Classification (NCBI taxonomy): domain Eukaryota; kingdom Metazoa; phylum Chordata; class Aves; order Procellariiformes; family Procellariidae; genus Fulmarus; species Fulmarus glacialis. Next base: position 18,809 of record NW_009229811.1, read on the forward strand.
TATGCTGGCTGCACACAGTAGCTGGGCAGAGGTTGCAGGAGCGGTGCTGTGTTGCTGAGGGACTGCTATTTCTAGATGCTGCTCTGACTTCACTGCACTGTTTAACTCCGAGTTGTGCTTCTGGCTCGCTCTCAGCGAGCCTTCCCTGGGGGTACAGTGGTTTGTAAACACGTCTGCATCACCTTGGAGTTAACACAGGCAGTACAACTAGTAAATCCACCTTTTTGCACAGATGATTGCATTTTAATTTTTTTACACTTTGTTGTTGAAGAAATGCTCTGGTTTCTTAAAACTAAGAAGTTGTGGGTCTTTAAGAGTTACTAGGAAGCCTAAGCAATTGGAGTGCTATGGAGTGCGTCATGTATCCTGCGTGTGGTAAGAGGATTAGGGATGTGCATGGTATACAGAAGTAATTTATTGAACTTTCCAGACGCTTGGCTATTCTGAGTACAAATGTTCAGACAGCCTGTGGCACTGATCATTTCTAAGGGCAGGCAGAACAAGGATGAAAAAAGGTGGTCTAACAAGAGGGGCAGGAGTAAGAGAGCGAAAAGAAAATAGAAAGCGCACAAAGGGATACTGTGCATGCGTAAAGGAGTCCTGGCCCTAGCAAGGATTGCAAATACATGACATCCACTTGCATCTTCTCAGCTGTACTAAGAAAATATTTAGACTTTCATCTGTCCCTAAGCCTAATGCACCAGCAAGGAACATGTGGTCTGTAACTGCTTGTCCCAAGGTTTTCGAGGGTGTTGGGGAGGAACATGGAGAATATAAAGTGGGAAAATTACAAATTTAAAAGCAGCTGTGTAAATGCCAGATGTATTATGATCTTCTTTCACAGAGATGGTGCAGCCTTCAAATGAGGGTGCCTGTGACTGAAGTGTTGATTTATTTTATTATTATGATCTCTAAAGTTGCATCCCCAGTCTGGGGTGAGAAACCTTGTCTTACTGGGCAGTTTGTGAAGCTCACCTAGAAATGCATGGGCACGCTTTCCTACAGAGAGCAGTAAAATCCAAGGTAGGCTGGTACAGCCCAAAGGAAGCAGGTTTGGAAAAATAGTCTGAATATCATCCCCATGGAGCTCCTGGCACCAACCTCCTTGGACAGATTTTGGTTTTGAGCTCTTTTAGCTGGGCTGCAGCAAGAGTGCCCTGCCACACATCCTCTCCCAAGTGGGTGCAGCTGTAGGTGCTTAGTTTTGTGCATGGGAAGTAGCATTGAACACTTTGGGGACTATGTGCTTACCCTAACAACTATTCTCTGTCTTCTCCAGGAAGAGGCTGTAGCTGCCAGGAAGCAATTGCAGAGACCAGTACTGTAGCTACCTTAGCCGATGTGGGATGGAGATGAATCATTGGGAGGTTCTGTACTGAAATGAATGTTCGTGCATGAAAAGGTTGTTTCTAATGCTTTACTGAACCGTCTGGATTTCCAGTTGATTTTTTTTCTTTAAATAATCAATTTTTGAACAAAGCAGAAAACTATTTCCTCATGAGACTTGCTCAAAAACAAGAGGTTCATTTTTCAGAGGCATATGTGTGTTGCATGTAAATGCAGGAGTTGACGTGAAGGCTTTCAGCATCTCATTAGTTGGGTCACTTGCTTATTGACTTTTATTTACAAAAGAGAAATTAAATGTCCTGATGATTTGCCTGGAAAACACACTAGGCTATTTTCCCTTCTTCAAACACAAAATCCCTCCCTTTGGAGGCAGGGTCCTGGCATCAAATATTGCTAATGCTTATACAGGTGGATTTTTATTTTAAATTGCTGGAAAGGAGCAAGTTGCATGCAGATAATGGTATTTGTGAACAGTGTGCACTAGAACAGACCAGGAGCCCAGAAGAGAAAGATGTGAAGGTGGTTTGCATCTGCAAAAGTTGCTGGTGTGGGCCCCCCACCATGGGACCATCCCAAAGCAGCCTTCTGGGATTTAGCTATGAGGGTCACTCTGCTGGTAATGGAAGTAGTGCTGACACAAAACTATCCGTGCTGCTTTGTAGAGTTATTTCATAAATGCGCACAGCTGTGCCTACAGCCAGGTATGTAACTGCTCTGTGATCTACCGAAAGCTGTATTACAGATGATGTGTGAAGTCAGCATGATGATGGTTGTCTCTAACCTGCTAGATATGCTCAGTGTCAGCTGGACTGCCGGGAGAAGCCAATCTGCTCTGATGGTTGAGTGCAATAAAATGTTAATAGAAAACTGCAGTGGCAAAAGAAAGTGCAGTGGACTATTCCCATGGAAGCTGCTGCAGCAGGAATTCCCCTGACGAGGGACAAACGTGTTCGGTCCCACAGCCAAATGAATAATGTGCAAAGGATTATGTAAACTGACACTATATGGTACTGTTTCAGCATTGACTCTGCCGCTTTAAGTTGTTCGGCTTTTTAAAATTATTTTAAACATAAGACCTTGTACCAGTGTTTGGAAGGTTCTGTTGGATGTTCATAATGCTGATTGGTAGGTTGTAAGATCTCACCACAGAAATAAGGTAAATATATAATTAAAGGTGTCAACATTACCTGCAGTGGGCTTTTTATTCTTTCTACTTCACTTGTCACAGCTTGAAGGCTTTGTAGCTTTAAAACATGTTGGTAAACACGAAGAAATACTCTCTTAATTAAATGTTTTGTGACTGTGGCTTAAATCTACAAGCCGCACTTCCATGAAAGACTGCCACAACATCTCTCACGTGTTCTCATTCTCAGACCAGTGCTGTTGTGGCACAGCATACATTTTGTCAATGGGAAGGGCGTAAGACCTGTCTGCTTGGTCCCCTGAAGGTGCCCAGAAATTTAACTATTTTCATATGATGTCTTATCACATGTGGTAACCTGTTGAGTGACAGCCAAAATCCTTTACCCTTGGCATCCCAGTCTTGTTCTTGGTGCCCCACTGAAGTTCTTCACCTTGTCCAGGGTGAACTGCCAGCTAGCGCATAGCTGCATGGGGCAGGGGGAATGGGCAGGGCACCTTGGTTATCACACTGGGCCTTGGGAGGCCACCGTCACATCGAGTGGGAAGGACATCTCGTATTGGGTGGGAACAGGTACATTACTTGTCCCTGACCTATGCTAGGTTGACAGGCTAGACTTGACCCTCAAGGTTTTGCTATAATGCTGAAGAAAGTGAGATGAGAATCTGGATCCAGTGCATAGCAGGGAAACAAGCTGAATTGCAGGAAGTTCTTTAGTTCACTAAATACTTTGCTAAATTTTACCATTTAGTTTAAATTTTACTGTTTGGTTTACTAAATAAATTCTTTATTTAACTTGTCATAACTCAGCACTGTCTGGTGTGGAGGCCAAGGGACTCTTTCGACCAGACTCAGCACAGAGCAGCTGTGCACTGGTTTTCAGTCCTTTTTTCATTGTGGATTGCTTTGTTGTTGACGCTGTGAGGAAAACAATCCTTTTTAATGCTGGGGAGGGAAGAGAAACTGCCCTTTCATGGAAGCTGTTTGGAACAATTTTTGTGACTACGGTTATTACCTGCAGACGTGGAGGCATTGTCAAATGCTTACTTACAGAGCTTGGAAAAGTCAAATCACACTTTGCTAAATAGCTTGGAATAAACTTAACTGATAACAAATGTAGAGCAAAAGTGCACACAAGTGCACCCAGGCAAGGGTGAAAAGTAAGTTTCTGGGGGAAGGTGACCTAGTAAAAACTCACCCAGAAGCATGGACTGCTGAGAGAGCCCTTACGGTCTAAGAGGAGAAGCATCTTTGGAAGGACTGTCCAGTTTCTTCTTTCTCGTCTAAGAAAGCCAATATAGTGCCTTTTAGAGGATTGGTGCGTTTTTTTATTTATTGCATGCTCATAGGTTGGCTTTGAGCTCCAAGCGACTCCACAGTATGGATCATGTTTTGAGCATTTATATAGAATTCTTGTGCTAGGCGGTCCTAAAGGAAAGTAAGATTCATCTACCAAAATAACAAATGCAAACATCATCTTGCCCTAAAATATTGGTCAGAATTGCAGCTGGTATAAATTAGGATGACTCCTTTGACTTGACAGATTAGATTTGTCAATGAAGCTTTGATTGCTTTTTTAAATGAAGATGAACAAAATACTTGCAGCATAATATCCTGCATTAAAGACCTGGATTCTTGCTGCCCAGTTCCTACAGGAGAGCAATGTCTGAAATAAACTGGAATAAAACACAGAAGAGAACTGTTACATGCACTTACTTCAAGCTGTCTTGACAGGCTTGTCGTAAGGCCGTCAAACTGGCTATGGTTTGAGGTACATTTCTTCCAGTCCATTAAGAATAGAGCTGATATGAAAACTGATTTTCTGGCAAGCCAGATAAAGTCCAGTGCTTCCAAAACTTATGTGAGGGAACTTAGTGTGAAAGCAAAAGTCTGAAAAATCTCACTTGGGAAATATTAAAACATTGGTTTTGTTGCAGTTTTTTTCAGCTCTTTGTATTGGTCTCTACTCATTGGGAAAGATGAAAAATTGTTTAAACTGTCTGTCATATTACATCAATTGACACTTTGCATGAAAACATCATGATTTTTTTGATGAATGTGTATTTTTTGACAGAAGTCTTCCATCAGCATTTTTTGATGTTCTCTAAATGAGACCCAAAAATCATGTTGTGTACTTTTGAAAAGGTAACTTCCCAGGAATATAAAACAGTCTCTAACTGCTTGGACTTAGGAAGAAGAAATTAATTGGCTTTTCAAACCTTGGTCATTGAAAGCTGTGCCATATGGCAGAGGAGAAAATACTTCCCAATTGCCAGAAAATAACAGGTTCTGGATAGATTTTTCTTAGGTATATATCTGTATATAATACACCTAAATGTGCTATCCTCATGCGTGACTATAAATTGTTAGATTTTTGCTCAAAGAGGACAATAAAGTGACTTTTAAATTCTTAAACTGATGCTTCTACCCTCCTGTGCCTGATTCAGGAATATTGGGGTCTGCACAGTTGCTAATGAAGTTAAATTAATTTCAAAGTCAATCCTGGATTAGCTCTGTACAAGGTTTGTTTCCAAACCATGCAGTCTGGCTTGGCATACATATGTTAATACCTGGGTCTATCAAGATAATGGGATATTTTATCATGAACCTCAGTTACGCTTTGAAGGAGAGCACTAAGTCTTTTGCACAGCAGAGCAAAAGGAGAATTTTCTTCCACTGCATTTTCTTGTTACATATCTGATTTATCCTGCCCAAAATGACAATGCTTTTGACCTCCTTAAGATTTGTATGTTATGTTGTAAGCACTGATAGATTACAGTAGGTTTTGAAACTTTCCATCTTTTATTCTGAGTCTGTGAACTCTGAGCTAATAAATAACAGATTGGTAATCAGAACAGGAAAAATGGAAAAGGGTAAAAAAATCTCTTAACAATGTGCACTCAAATTAGTCCTGCAAACCAGTTAAGTAAAGAAAAAGCAGTTAATTCACCTGGAGTTCCTATTTTTCTTGAAGTCCTGCTCAGTAAGGAAAGCTAGAAACACTGGTGGGATTGGAGCAGGGGGAGGAATGGGACTGGTGGGGACCCACCCAAGAGAGAAGACAAGAGGTTGTAGGAGGATGCGCAGGGGCTGCCTGAAGGATGATCACACAGAAGTTTCATGTAAATCTTTCTGGTTTTTCTGCAGTGTGTATGTTTGCTGAGAAGTTGAGCATGCAGCCTGCTCTCTTGCTAGGTGTTGGACCCAGAGAGGCTGCTGCAGTTTGCCCTGAGCTGAGTTGAGCCAAAATGGGTCTGCAGTGCGTGCAGTCTGAGGGCGAGGTGCCAGCCTCTGCTCCACAATCCTATCTCCAATACAGAAACACAAATGGCTTTCCCTGCTTAGCTTCTCCATTTATTTTGAGTCTATTCTTACAATTTAAATAGCTGTGGCTCTGGGGGAGACGTTATCCCTGAGTGCAAAACAGAAAATGGGACAACCTGGTCAAAATAGGATCTAGTAACAGTAATGACTTGCAAGGTGATTGCTGCTGATTGCACATGCAAGTCTTCGCTGGTAGACAGGGTGGAAAGGAAGAAGGACAGTTTGTGTGTGCATGTTGTATCGTAACAGAGGAAGTCTATGTTATTTTCCATATTCTGCAAAGTCACTTAAAGCAAGCCCAAAGTGCTAGTGCTGCCCAGTGCTGGGCGTGTGTGCTGCCCAGCCAGAAGTCACTCAGTAAAGCTCTGTCCCCACCCTGGGTGTGAACAGACCACTGGGTCTAGCTGGATGTTTGGAAACTCCAAGAGTGCTTTTGTGCTCTGACCCTATAACTTATATTGGAAATCCTGATTGGTTTTTAAAGCAAAAAACCCTACATAAATACATATATTCTCCATGCACACACTTTAGGGCAGAGGAGAGAGAAAAATCTGAATTTGACATACAGTCATAACTGGGTATTCATTCTGAGGATGGAAGACTAGGCAAAACTGTTTTATTTGACTAAGTAAAGCTTTGAAAGGTAAACAGTGCATGTATGGAACACTGAACTCTTTTCTCAGTATTAGTATTTTGTGGGTAAGTGCCATTTAAGTCAATGTAAAAATGCTTAAAAAGTGCAAATTCACTATTTAGGTTTCTTATGCAGTTGGCTTTATATATGGGATGTATTTGTGTACTTAGATAGAAAGTCATATTTAAGTAATTTATTTTAGGCTAGTCATTAACTATGCAAAACCCAATTCATGTTAAAAATTCAATTCTCTTCCTACAGAAATTCAATGTCATTCTTGTTTTATTGCATATCAGTAAATTATGAATCAATTGCGCTCACTTTGGCAATAAAAGCTGGTTTTTAAGACAATGAGATTATACAGGGGCTTTCAGAATTATATTTAGTCAACAATTAGGTTGATGTTTGAGTCAGAAAGTGATTCAGCTCACTTTTTTAGAGCTGTGTGGGTTCTGCCTGGCCAGTGGGCTACAAATCTTGCATATTTATTTCAAGAAGGAGAGCAGATAGGAGATTCTGTGTGGCTGGAGCAGGACTGCTGGGTAAGAAAGGATTGTCCTATCCGGTATACCTGGCAGTTTTCCGTAATCGCTTTTCAAGGTAAATTTGTGCAGCTACTGAAAATTTAATTACATCAAAAATACCTTTTTGTGCTTCTGACTACTCTTGACTTCCTAAAGGTGGAGTCCAGTACATACCTATTGTCCATATCCACCTGTCTCAAGACCAACATATTTCACTTCATAAGACTTAATGCTCTATGAATGCATCGTCTGCTGTAGGCAAGATTTAAAATGTTACCCCTTCTGAAGGCAAGAATTTAAAAATTAGCTATATGCTCTACCTGGAAGATTGCCTGAGCAATGGAGCTGAATTCAATAGCTACTCAAGATTTCGTGTATAACTAGGAATACACTCTGTGCAATGTGTTGTTATCAGAAAGCCATATCTACTGCAGAATGTCAAAACTTGATTAAATTGTGGGGAAGAAGGAAGTCATGTAATATAAGTCATTGTCATGGTTTAACGCCAGCCAGCAACTAAGCACCACGCAGCCGCTCGCTCATTCCCCGCCGTGGGATGGGGGAGAGAATCAGAAGAGTAAAAGTGAGAAAACTCATGGGTTGAGATAAAGACAATTTAATAGGGAAAGCAAAAGCCACACACGCAAGCACAGCAGAACAAGGAATTCATTCATTCACTAGTTCCCATCGGCAGGCAGGTGTTCAGCCACCTCCAGGAAAGCAGGGCTCCGTCACACGTAACTGTTACTTGGGAAGACAAACACCATCACTGCGAATGTCCCCCCCTTCCTTCTTCTTCCCCCAGCCTTATATGCTGAGCATGGCGTCATATGGTATGGAAAACCCCGTTGGCCAGTTGGGTCAGCTGTCCTGGCTGTGTCCCCTCCCAACTTCTTGTGCACCTGGCAGAGCATGGGAAGCTGAAAAGTCCTTGACCAGTGTAAACACTACTTAGCGACAACTAAAACCACTAAAACATCAGTGTGTTATCAACATTATTCTCATACTAAATCCAAAACACAGCACTATACCAGCTATTAGGAAGAAAATTAGCTCTATCGCAGCTGAAACCAGGACAGTCATTCATACAGAATCATTTGTAGAGCATTTTATGTCAGCTGTAACACTGTAGCGGGTGCTAGCAGAATATAAATCTCCTGATCAAAAGAAGAGAACTCTTGTTAAGAGGCTTTATTATTGCAATAGTAATTAAGGTTAAGTAAATATATCTATTCTAACCCCATAGTTTTCACTTGATAATGAAAACCTTTTATCGTTTAAGCTGAAATTTTCTGCTCTGTCCTTACCAGAATATGGTTTGTGTGGGGCTCTTTACTCTGGTCTTGCTATATAGAGGAATGTGCTTTCAACTGAACTGTTTCACTTCCAGTTTCTCAATCTCACAAATTAAAATTGGAAAGTAATCTTTAAATATAGGTTTCTTTCCCCACTGCGCTTCGGAAAAAAAATCCATTTTTGTTTGCTTTTTTTGCATTCTTTGCAATCTGAAGGTTCACTGTTTCAATTTGTCTTGGTGCTATTTTTGCTGCCCTTCTAATAGCTTGAGTTCACCAGAGTGCACCCAAACATTAAGGCTTAAGAGCAAGTCCAACCACGGTATTTGTGTAGTTCCTCATAGTACTGTTTCATGAAAAATCTCTGCAAGCTGTAGTTGTTGCTGTAACTAGGGATGTGAGCTGAGATACAGGGGTACTGGAGAATGCAACCTGACCAACATGGTAGTGGATCTTTGCAGAGCCAGATTGTAGAACGGCAAATCTCGTGCTCTGATTCAGCTGGGAGAGCTGATGCTGAGACCTAAACAGCCATGTAGTGCAAGGAGGACTCACTCTTGTTAGGCAGAACTTCAAATTAGAAGCTGCATGCCTCCTGCTTTTGATCAGGAAGAGTGTTTTTCAGACAATCCCAGGGCTGAAGGCTGTTAAACTAAGGCGCAGTATTGGATCCAACTCTTTGTTTGGGGTTACAATCATGACACTATCTTTTGCACAGGGATGTAGAACTGCTCTTAAGCACTGCCCTGTCCATTTGTCCATGCTGCCCCTCTCAGGTGTATTGATTTTCACGGCTTCTGTAGGAAAATAGAGAATGTCCCTGTCTCCATAGCCCTTACCTGGTGACTAAAGCACTGCCTCGGGGTGGGAGCATGAAAAACACTACTTTTAAAATGGAGTTTAATTAGTTTATGGAATGGATTAGAGGAGAGAGGGCAGTAAGGACTGGTGTCAGCGTCCCTGGTATTGCAGGCTCGATGTTCCTAATTCGGCTTAATGTAATCTGGTGCCTGACTGGATAACCTTGGTACACTGATACAGTGCTGCCAACTCTTAGAGCCTCCCTTTTCTTTTCCCCCCACCCCTCTTCTTGTGGAATAGTTGAAACTGTCGGAGAAGGTGCAAGATCAGTGAAAAGCTAGAGCAATGGCAGCATTGGACTGCAAGACTTATTACATTATGGGAGGAAGAGGACCAGCATATGCGTTGTAATGCTAAAAATATTCCCTGTGACATGGGACAGCAACACTAGCCACATGGTGTCTTTGACTTGTTCTGGTAACATGCTCTCCTGGGGATGTCAGAGTTCAGGATAAGGCTCCAATGTGGTGGCAGAGACAGAACTCAAAAGTGCATAGACATGATCTGCATGGCTCTGTGTGTGGAGCAGAAGCAGATTTGAAAGTCACAGGATTAATGACAATGAACTGGGCAGGAACTGGAGGTGCAAAAGAAAAGGTGGGATCGGGTTCTAGTGCTCAGGAATCATGTCAGCTGGGATGGGGGCAGCACTCTCTCTCTCTGGAAGGCTTGGACACCTTCCTTCTGGGCTGTTTTGAGGAAGGCACTGCTTTGACAAGCATATGGACAAATAAAAGACTATCCAGAAACAGGCCAAAACAGCTGCTGAGGGTAAAAGGTACAGATAGTGTGTAAGTGGAAAAATTAATTGCATGCTGCCTCACAGACCTGCGTGCTACAAACTAGTGAGTGTGCAGAGCAGAGGAAGAAACTATTCAGAGTGTGTTGTATTTGTATCATATAGGAGGAAGACAGAGAATATAGGGAGAAGTTTCCGGATGAGATTTGTCACACCGTGGGTACACTTTCAAAGGAATTAGCTGACATGCCATCACTTTGGCCTTGTTTTCCTGCTTTAGGAAAGTTAATCCTGCTTTAAATTGCTGGTGTTGGACATGCCTTGTGATGACGAGGGGTGAGCTTATCTTCCCTTCTTGCTTTTGTCCTAGGTCCAACACGAAAAATGCCCCTGACTGCCAGTGCCATGGACTTTTTTCAACTCTTTGTCCCTGACAACGTACTAAAGAATATGGTGGTCCAAACCAACATGTATGCTAAGAAGTACCAGGAGAGGTTCGGTAGTGACGATGCCTGGATTGACGTCACCTTGACAGAAATGAAGGCCTTCTTAGGCTACATGATATCAACCAGCATCCACCACTGTGAGTCCGTTCTCAGCATCTGGAGCAGCGGCTTCTACAGCAACAAGAGCATTGCACTTATCATGACACAATCACGGTTTGAGAAGATCTTGAAGTACTTCCACATTGTGGCCTTCCGCTCTAGCCAGACAACACATGGCCTCTACAAAATCCAGCCTTTTCTGGACTCTCTGCAGAATGGCTTTGACTCCGCTTTTAGACCTTCGCAAGCCCAGGTAAGAGTTAACCTGTTGGCAGGGAACATCTAGCCTACGTGCTCTAGGTGTCTCACTATGACTGAAAGTGCAGAGCACAGCTGCCTGAAGAAAGAGCTGGGGCTTCACAGTGTGAAGCCATGCTGTGGTGCCTCTATGAAACATGAGAGAAAGCAGCACTGCCCTGTGCGAGTGCTCAGCAATGTCTGACTTACAGCTCTGCAGTGCAAGTACCTGGCATGTTTCAATAGGAATGATGCTCTCCGAGCAGTGGCTGTTTGCTTTAGTGGTCTAAACAAGCCTGGAGACTTCTCAGAGAGGTTGGCACCACTAGGTTTTGCTGTCCTGAGGTTGCAGGTTGCTCCTGTGAGGGAGAGTGGAAAGGGCAGAGCTGGTGCAGCTGGGCTGGAGGGAAAACCTGTAGCTGCTCCTGCTACAGGCTGAGGGTTGGATGCAGGAGCTGAGTTTGCTAGGAGTGACCGTCCCTGACCTTAGCAGTAGGTGCTTGCCGTATGGTCCAGCAGCACAGCTATCTCCTCACGAGTGGGCAAAGGGAAAATAATCAGGGGGGCACGTGCCTTTGTCAGCTGCCCTCAGCAGCACTGCCTCTGCCTTGTGCCGTCCTGGTTTTTAGTGATGGGTGACGCTTCTATGGAAAAACTTATTGATGTGTGGATTTTCAACCAAAGTGCCAGTGAACTGGAAATATTTCTAGACTACCAGGAATAAAAGTAAACAGGACTCCAATTAATTTTCATTTCCAGATACAATTAAGGGTACTGCAGAATGCCATTCTGTAGGGGCACTGCTCCATAGACTGGGAAGACAGAATATAAGGAACTAAATATAAAAACGTGTAGCTGGTGGTTGTCTCACTACAGCTGTACAGTTGAACAATTTTTTTTTTAAAAGTGCAAAGAAATCTTTTCTTAATATTCATCATACACTATTTAAACTTTGTTCCAGTATAAATGATCTTCTTTTGGAGCTGTTGCTACTGATCACATTCAGAAGTCTGGAAAGAAAAAGGAATAAGCATGAAATATGTTACTGCTTGAAATAACTTTTCAATCAACTCTTTGTTTTCAGAATATAAAGATTTCACCTAGACATTTGGAAAGGGTGTAGTGTCCATCATCCTCTTTTTCTTCCTGTTTCCCCTCTGAAGCATCACATTTTTGCCCACTGCACAAAATTAATGAAGACATAGATGCATCACATCCATTGAAGTGTGCCTAAAATAAATTGGGAGTGATTACAGGTTTTTTCTATTTTATAGACAACAAAAATCATACCTGTATAATTCAGGACAACACAGCTGTCTAAAAAGCTGTTACGGTAGAGAAGGGAGGAGGGAGGAGTGTTCTCACTAAGCCATGCCAGCAAGGTGCATTTCCAGCAAGACAAAACAGGCAGTGGGAGACACGGTATTATTGGGACCAAGCTCTCATTAAGATATGAAATCTAATCCTTATGGCCACTGACTTCAATGGGCGAAAGATAAAGGCTTCAGAAATGTGATCACTGTGTCTAATGTAAATGCTTATAATGGTGTGCTGTGGGACATGCTATGAGTGCAAATCCATTAAAGGATAAAATTTGATTTGCATTTATATCCCTTCTCCCTTCCGCCCTCCCGAGCAAGGTTTGAGAACTGAATTGACAAAATCATAGTGTCCTATTTGCAGTGGCAAAACATCTAAATCTCCACAAGCAAAATGTATGCTTGTGCTGAGCTTGGTAAGGAGATGCTACTCTAAAAAAAAAAAAGGGGGAAGAGGTAGTGACAACCCAATTCTCTTCCTTCCCCCTCCACTTTTCTGCTCCCTTGTCAGTGTTTACGTCAGTGATTTCTATACAGCATGTTTCAGTGATATTGAGTGGAACAAAAAGCACTAAAATACAGCTTCAAAAATAACTTTGTGAGAAAGAAGAAGGTTTTGAATCTGTTGTTAAAAATACTCCAGCGTAGCACCGGTAGCCTACTGAGGGATGTTCCAGGCCTCCTCCCAAAAGGAGCATTGTGCCTAACATCCTCCTGGGTGCCATCAGGCAGGGCTGCACACTGCCTGTCTCAAGAGACGTGGACCCCATCTGCTCAAAACAGCAGGAAAGACCTCTCCCTGGAAATTGTCTTGAGTGCAGCTTAGCAGACTGCAGTAAACATCAAACCCAGAATGTCAGACCCAGTGAGAAATAATAGAAATAATTAATAGAAAGAGAGAAATAATAGAAATAGTTAAAAATAATAACCCAGTTGCACAGAAACAAAGGGAAAGGGAAGGCTAAGGAGAATCTCCATCTTTTATTGGATATGGGGGGAAACATAGTGACAAAGGATGAGGAAAAGGCTGAGGTACTTAATGCCTTCTTTGCCTCAGTCTTTAATAGTAAGAGCAGTTGTTCCCTGGGTACCCAGCCCCCTGAGCTGGAAGACAGGGACAGGGAGCAGAATGAAGCCCCCATAATCCAAGGGGAAATGGTTAGCGACCTGCTGCACCATTTAGACACACACAAGTCTATGGGACCGTATGGGATCCACCCAAGGATCCTGAGGGAGCTGGCGGAAGTGCTCACCAAGCCACTTCCCATCATTTATCAGCAGTCCTGGCTAACCAGGGAGGTCCCAGTTGACTGGATGTTAGCAAATGTGATGCCCATCTACAAGAAGGGCTGGAAGGAGGATCTGGGAAACTAAGGGCCTGTCAGTCTGACCTCGGTGCCAGGGAAGGTTACAGAGCAGATCGTCTTGAGTGCCATCACACAGTATGTACAGGACAAGCAGGTGATCAGGCCCAGTCAGCAGGGGTTTATGAAAGGCAGGTCCTGCTTGACTAACTTAATCTCCTTCTATGACAAGGTGACACACGTAGTGGATGAGGGAAAGGCTGTAGATGTTGTCTACCTCGACTTTGACACTGTTTCTCACAGCATTCTCCTGGAGAAACTGGCTGCT
>NW_009229812.1:0-8805 GCF_000690835.1 Fulmarus glacialis
TTCTTCTTACGGCACATGGGGACAGCACAGTTAGGATACTGAGCTACTAGAAAGCACACCTTTCTTCAGTAACCTTGAGCTATGAGCCATACCCAATGCAGGACTTCAACATCAGATTAGCAGGAACTTGAGGGGCAAGTTCCATCATTATTCAAATATCTGAATTTTTCCTTTCATATTTAATAAGAAAACAGAGCAAGGCTAGACAATGGTTTTTTATCCCTTCTATTCTCAGCATCACCTTTCTATTCACTGTGATTTGTTGACCTTACTAAGGTTCATGGCTAAACCAGAACGCTTCATATATTTCCACCCTGGAACTAGTATAATTCATTAACATTAGGACCTATAGTTGGGAGAAATAAGCTTTTGACTTCTGTAAAACACAGCAACCTGTTTTCTTGATGAGAAGCATGTCACTAGTGCTTCACACTTAACCACTGTCAGCCAAATCATTTACCAATTCCGAGTCTTGATCCTGAGGCACTGGAGTGAAAAACCTTGACGGATAACCATTAATTACTTATCAACACAGTTGTGTTTCTTTGGGATTTTGTACATAATATATGTACACAATATTTCATCCTCAGATGAAATACAAGGAAGACAGTGAGATATGCCATTAGGCATTCTAAATGAAACCTACAGAAGAGCCCATCTAAACAAATAGAAGAAAATTCATCAGAGGCAAATAGGATCTGTAAAGCTGTGTATGTGCATGGGTTATCAATGGTGTATACAGCATTGCAGCTAAATGCGGCTGAATGCAAAAGAGACAACATACTGCAAATAATTTCTGGGGAAAACTGTGACAGTAATTAAAGACAAGATACTAAAATGTGAGAGAGAGGCGAGAGTTAAGCTGCTAAATCTTAGAGGGAAAACTAATGTGTATAGGATACAGTTTCTTGATTCAGAGATGATACAGTAATGGACAGCCTTCAAATGATTTAGCTAGCTAGAAGCAATGTATTTGATTTTTGAGGATAAATTGTAGTAATTATCCCCAAAAGGACAGAGTGAGTAACCATCCACAGGTTTTCTACATGGTACTATGGGAGCAAATGAATCAGGCATATGCTTGTGATGTGGTGCCAGTGGGGGAGGGAAAGATTAAGAAGGAAGATTTAACAAGAAAGAAAAAGCAGAACTTCCTCCTAATAAGATCAACATACTCTTTCTTGGTTTTCATTCAAAAGAAAATTTCAGGAATGTCCTGCACAGATTTAGATGGCTCAGGAAAAGGTATGTACAAAAGGCTTTCCACACACTTACTTTACTTAAGGAAAACAACCACAAAAACAGGGAGCAAAGAATGGAACGGAATTAACTCTTTTTTAACTAATCCTTAATCCTAGAATGCACTTCCTAAGCAGGAGCAAGTAAAATAGAAAATCAGTAATTCTTACAAGAATAAAATTGCAACCAGAAGGATCAGCTGTTGCTATTAGCCTTATTCTGGCTCCTGATAAATTCTGATGATATTTTTGACCCATTTATCTAAAAAATATCACTGTACTTCAGATGGCATTCCTACTTAGAACTGGCGTTATGTGGCTGCTCATCAGCTGTCCTTAAGTCTGCTTTTTCCAGGTGTCTGAGAAGAATCATTTTGTTCAGGTCCATTAAAAGGATCCTGTGTCTTAGATATCTTCGTGTCCAAAGGTTGCAACTAAAACTCATAACCTATAACTAAAAGCCGTGATGTTTTCTGAATTGGAAAATGATCTGGTGCCAACTGAATATAATGGGAGCATGTGACAAGCAGTCAATTATGTATTCAAACAGACAGAACCTGTTCATTATATAAAGTCACTTAGTGATTATTAATGCGAGCTTTTCCCCCCAAGACAGGACTATGGCTTTCTAAAGTATGTGGATCTTGCTATAAATATGAGGAATACAGCTGGTCATGAGGTGGCAAGATATTGATCACAAAGCAGACATTTTTTGTGTTAATTATCTGAATCAATGCTTTGATTTGAAATCTCAGTTGTGTTATGATTGCTTAGTCTTCAGAAATGGTGTGCACAGAATTGAACTTTAACAACTCTATCCTACCAGAGGGACGTTCTATTTTATTATGAACCAATCTGGCAACTTAAAAAGGTCTATTGTGAATTGGAATCTGGTTCTATTGTTTGTGAGAAGTATCAGCAACCTCCTTACGGGGATACAGTACATTAACAACATGATAAGCATTTAATGAGTGTCAAGGAAAGAATAGTTACAGTTATAGTGCAAAAAGGAAAAAAAAAGGATTAAGTAAAGACTGTTTGCCTAAGATTCAAATAACCTGATGAATAATCAAATTTCTGATCACCTTTTGTAAGCAATTATTTATCTTTTGCGTAATTTATGCCTCTGTGGAGGATGGGATTAGCTAGTAAATACTACGGATTAGCTAGTAAATACAATTATACTGTCAGTGTTTTCCACATTCAGCTTCAAAACACATGATGAAAGAACAAAATGTCAATGAGATGATGACATGAAGACAGGGAGACATCTGTATCTACTGAAAATTAACTTTGTTCAGCTAGTGTTATACCTAGTGAGCATCCTTAAATTGCACAGGTGTCTGTATGTGCATGCGTATGCATGCATACTTCTCAGGGTCCAAAATAATTTTCATAAAATTTTCTGAACAGAACAGAGTGTTCTGTTTATAATAAGCCACTATTGACCAAATAAGTATGAACTGAAGACCTGGAGGTCACTTCATGTTTATTTGATAAGGTAGTCTATATATGTGTAATTGCTGTGTAATTGCAGTTGAAACTAAAGTTCTGCCGTAAACATGGAAAGTCCCAGTATGATACACATTTGTCCTCAAGGCCATATTTGAAAACTTCCGTGTTGGTATCTTTGATATTCTAACAAATGCTGACATGGTATGTTATCGTAGAATGGACCATTTCGACATCTAAGCATAAATATTGTACTTTGGGAAAATAATAAAAATACAGATTTAGTTTTAGAATATACATTTTTGTAATGCTGATTCTGTCACTGCTTTTTGAAAAAAACCTCTAGCATAAATGAGGGTTGGATAATGACTATGTGATACAATTTTTCAGAGAAGATGGGTAACTGCAGGCAGAGATGCAGGTTATTATGTACCTGAATCTCTGAAAATTCAGATCACATGCAGCTGAAATTTGGTGCTTCCAAGAGTGTCAAAAAATTGTGGCATGCTTTTAAAATCTGATCAAATTATTTTGTAGGATGAGGTTAAGTGTATTTTATGGAGTAAAATACACTCACTTTACACTCACTTCTATTGAGTCTCCTATGCTTAGTATGCATTTTTGTAACTA
Source organism: Fulmarus glacialis (assembly GCF_000690835.1). Lineage (NCBI taxonomy): Eukaryota > Metazoa > Chordata > Aves > Procellariiformes > Procellariidae > Fulmarus > Fulmarus glacialis. Next base: position 3,321 of record NW_009229812.1, read on the forward strand.
TGCTATGTATGCCAGTACAGGACACTTGTGACTCAATTAACATTTTTTTTTTCTGTTTCAGTAGTGTCCTAGATTTGATTGTACCTTTTTTTGTGTGGTGTTTCTATCTTTACTATCTAATATAAATTATGGTATGAAGATTTTTGAAATCTGGCTAGAAAAGCAAAAATTGCTTCTCCTCAAAGGTGAAACGGACTTGGTGGGCTGTCTTAAGTATAAACAGTCTGACTTGGATTAGGTTAGATACCGACCTAACAAACAAAAACATAACATTTATGTAACCACGACCTATATCAGAACAGACAAAGCACAAACAGGTCAGATGTTGCAGTGGCATCTGACAGGAATGACTTGTCCTCTTGAAACTTTTTAGATTTGATAAGACAAAAACTAAACACAGTGAATGTTACGGTACTTAAATATTCTGAAATGAAACCTAAGGAGCCGTGCTTAGCACTGCATGTTTTGGTGCTTAAATGCATTGTAGGGGGAGGCTGAGGTGCCCAAGGTCCAACTGTTCTCCTCAGCCTGGAGAAACCTAATGTCTAGTTGTGGTACCTTTATTTTATACAGCTTCTACAAAAGGAAATGAAAGATTTATTGAGCCAGATTTGAAATACTAATAAAGTAGGAGTTTGATTCAGTTTTCTACTGAGAAAGCAACTCCCCTAAAAGAGATGCTGTAATGGCTTCCTATCTTTTTCGGTGTTATTTCAGGAATAATCAGATACAAAACATAACCTATACTTGAAGTATCCCAGTCCAGAACCAAGGACTGCCAAATTCCCTTGTTCCCCATGTTTATTCTGTCTTGTCCCTTCAATGTGACATTTTCTGCTGAACAGTGAACCACATCAGTAGTCGAGGTGGAAACTGGCCCCCATTTCATTCTAATCTTACAGGGAGCTAGTTAGTAAAAACAGCATTACACCCCTACCTGCTGCAGTCTGAAATTCCAGGTTTACCATTTCTGAGGCTAGTATGCAGATGATAGCTTCCTTCTTGCTGAGTGTCTAATCTGAAAAGAGGATGTGGTATTGTGAAACCTGTGTGGACAGACACACCTAACCCGCAGTTCTCTGTAAAGAACCTGTTTTAAACACACCCATTTACTTAGTGTCACCTACTGGTTATCTCTTTCCAACTTCTGCCAAATTTATAGTGACACTGAGTTGCCCTTGGAACTATTTGGACCTTCTTAATCACAAAAATAGATTTGTGCAACTGTTTTTACTTCTAGAACTGCGTACTTCCATACTTCATCATTCAAATTAGTGGGTTCATAGGGAAATATGCCTGAGAATGTGGGAGTTCTGCATGCCTCACTTCTAGTCCCTCCTTCAGGGACTGCATGTACATTCTGCATTGTATTTAATTTTCACTGAAACAGCATTGGAAACAAGACTGCAGTCTGATTTTCTGTGTATTAAGAGTTTAGCTTTTTCACTAGAAAAAAACAATTCCTGAATTATTTTACATTACTAAAAATAGGTTTCATTAAAAATTAAGAGAGAGATGGGACTTTTATGCATGTTCTAATTCAAATCCCTATTTTAGCCACTCATTATAGGTTTTGCAACCACATAAATGGTAGGGTCTTGACCAGACATGGTAATTTAGAATACTTAACAAAGGCATACAGCATCCTCATAGCATCACATGAGAGTCGGTGCCTCCAGAATGAGTAAGGAAGCTTAAATGAGGCACTTGGTTCAAACTGTCAAAATTACATACTTGTGTATAGGTTGCTTATATACAAATGAACACTGACTGACTGCCAAATGACTGACATCAAGTTTTTCACCTCAGAAAGCATGTACAAACCTCATTTCTCATAAAATAAAATAGGGGTTTTGTGTTAGTGCCTAGTGTACTTCTGCCTGCAGCTTCGTAGAACTGGAAATTTGGCAAGATGAATTGCAAGAGGCCCATATCCTGTACACCAGACATGTGAACTGGCCAAGACCTGAGGAAGCTTGCGCAGCATCTGCTGGCATTTTGCCTGGATTAGTTGCTGCGATTTGCACTTACTTTCACATGCAACAAATCTGTCCCCAAAGAAATGATAGGTCACTACCACTTGCTGTGTTTTTATCTTTTTTTGTCCTTTGAAATACTTTTATATATGATTCTATGCTGACCTTGGAAATAGTCTTTCCTCATTGTGTCCTTTTCTATTTGACCAAAACTGATCCCTGTTCTCTCTTCCCTATACCACCACCTACATCTTCTAGGATGCAGCTCAAGCAGCTCTCTGCCTGCTCTGGGACTTTGGGATCTAGCTACAAGACCAGGTTGTGCCTTTATTTACAGCAACAGGTTAGCATAATGTGTTATTAAGTGTTGCATCATAAATGCAGACATATTCTGTCAGACATTTCTGTAGCTACTGAAGGTGTTTTTGTGTGTAATACCAATACGAAGGCATCTCCACTTGTGCCAGAGTTTCACTGTCACTTTTAACATACACTGGCACCGAAGACAAAGAGGCTGGCCTGCAGCTTCCTCCCTCCCTTTCCTCTCTTCCAGCCACTTCTGCTCTTCTGTTGCTTTGCAGCTTGTGCTTCCACAGGTGTTTACACACAACTCAACCAGATCTGAGATCTAACTGGGGATGATATTAACCCCACAAAAAAAAAAAAGAAAAATTCAGTTAGTTTTGACTAAACTAAAAGATACTTTTAAATGGATCAGCTTTACTGCACAGTTCATTCACCTGCCAAGTGAATGCTTGTGCTCACGCGGTAGCACAGGAACAGGCACAAGCAATTAAAAGCAGGTAGGACCAGCTCGCTCTTTTGGAGGGCCAGTTTTAAGTGATTGAGTTACAGAGATATGCTTTCTGCACTGATACCACAGGCCAGAAAATAAACCCAAGAGAGATCCTTGTTGCACATTCAGAGATCAAATACAACTTTATTAGCCCCCTCACCGAAATCCTGGTTGTTTCTAGACATTGAGGACATAAAGACAGTACGATCAAGTTTCTGTAAAGATGTTCGATATCAATATGAGTGTAAAAAATTATTATAAATATTGTAGAACATTTATATTTGTTTCAGTTTTATGGCAAAAGGGACACACATTGCTTATACACATAGTGTTTGTGTTGCTCCTACCAATTAAAAAGTTGAGGAATGCTGTGAAGCTTTTCAGATGGAAATGTAGGCTATAATCTTAAGTCCCAGTATATTAGATTTTATAAACGACACAGGGTTAAGCCTGGTCAGTTTTCAGACCAGAGATCTTTGTCAAAAATCTTGCTATCATAGGTGTGGCACAACTAAGTAGAAACAGCACCTTAAAGCTCCTAATAGTACTACTGGATGTTTGTGTTGAAGATGCCTACTGAAGTAGTATAGCTCTGACTATATTCTTCACAATGTAATAATAATGTAATAATAATAATTGTATTACCTCAATGCCTTGAAATTTTATCAGTAGTCAACGAGTGTCACATATCTTAAAGAGTAGTTTTACCTTTTATGAGCACAGATATCTAAATCTTGTTTTTATAGTTAAGACAGTTCAATTGAAGAATTTGTTCTTCCTAAGTACAAACATTGCTAAATGGATGCTTTTGAGTATGGGCAATGATTTTCAATACTATGAAAATCGCATGGCAGTAATAGGTGATCATTTTATACTTCAGTTAGACTATTTGTGAACAAAGCAGATGAAAGCAGCTACAATGTAACAAATTCATAGTTACCAAAACATTTACCTTGAATACTTCATCAAAATGAAGTATTCATCAAAATGGCTGAATCTGAATCTATAGCCTCTATCACTGCAATATAGTGATAAACACTGCATAATATGGGCTTGGAAGAGAAAAAAAAGAACTATTTCAAACCACAGAGGAAATGTATGCAATCAATACAATAACAGAGGTGCATATGTGGCTAGAATACTGGTGGACAAGCCAGCTCAAAGTTTCAAAAGTGCTGAGCACCACAGTTGTAAACTCATGCCTAGTGCAAAGATGTAGGTAAATTTTGTCTAAAATAGAATCAACAGGGCAAAAGACCAACTATAACTTCTTCACAGCAGAAACACTGTAATGAAATGAAAACTAATTACAGTGTTCAGGGCAAGACAGATCTGGTAGGCAGAATAGTTTATATACGAAACATCTAGTGGTACTTGGACCATGCAGTGACTCTGCAGTTCCTGATTTATTCGTTAGCCCTGGAACAGACAGATTACACATCCATTTCTACTGGCAGGTTTTGGGGGGAGGGAGGGAAGGAGAGCTAATTCTGCTGAAAATTTCTTGTTCTGTTTCAGTAAAAAGGTTTTATTTGAGAAGTCTTGAACATCATTATCTCCTGAGCAGGAACTGATTTAAGTAGTAGAAAGGTTGATTTGAGTGTGCTGTTTACATCAAGTAACCCTCAGAAATCAGCACTCCAAAATGCTGACGTTAAACTCTGATTTAATTGAGCAGCTGCTACAAGTGAATAGGAGTTGAGATAGCTCAGCACTTTGTTCCTCTGTTCTGCATGTACACAATGGATTTGGCTCAACAAGAGCATTTTTTATTAAACAATGCTTTCATTTGCAGCTAGATGCAGCATATAATTGCATCATACTCTGATTAGAATATAAGCCCTTTAGCTTACAGTTCTGCGTTCTTAAGGTCTATGGCACAGGTAGTAAATATAATGATATGGCTGTTCTTCCAGCCTCAACACATGCAGAATGCACATTGTAAGGCAGATCTTAATCATGAGATTCAATGATTTGAATTTCATTATATATCTTTCTCTGTTAAAATGTTGGATTATGTTCCAGCTGGTTTTATTTCTTCAAACCTTAAAAGTTCCGAGAATTGTGAGGACAAAGAATGCGAGGGTACAGATGAACACCACAAATCAAATGTCTTTTTCAAAAAGAAACAAACATTTGTATATCTAGTAAGTTCTGCTGGAAGACTAAAGTGACATGGTCAGTTCAAAGGTTGAGTCAGGTATCAACGTTGGCAAACGCTCAAAGGAGGACAGGGCGACATGGCTGGGCTAGCACCGCAGGACGGTGGCGTCCCAGATGGCAGGAAAGTCCGAGGGATCAAAGCAGAACAGTAAAACCACACAGTGTCACAGCTGGTCTTGTTTTACAGTTATAGTGGTAAAACATCTTAATATCCACGACTGTGAGATTTAAAAGTAAGAGAGAGCCTTGATTCTTGATTTTCATGCTTCTTAGTAAAGGGAAGCTGAGACACGAAAGCTAAAGGTTAATAGAAAGCTTCGCAGCACACGGTTGTAAAGCAGCGAGCTTTCACAAAACATAACCCAAACCCCGAGCTGCGGGTAAGTTCACAGCGATGTACAGGTGGCCGTGAGCCCGCCGGAGGCTAAAAGGAAGCAATGTCCCAAGTGTCCTGGTTACAGAGGCGGCAAGGAGACCCAGGCGTCCGCCGCTCCTGTTCGTGGCCGTCAGGGCCTACACCCCAAAAGCCTTCCCCGGCAGCGGGCCATCT
>NW_009229813.1:0-3194 GCF_000690835.1 Fulmarus glacialis
GCCCCCCCAATAATAATAGAAATGCAACCTGGAGTTCCTGTAAAATTTGTCTGAAGTTTTAATGGTGACTGTAAAGCATAACCTTGAATCTCTTCAAATCTGCTTCCTGTGTTTATTCAGAACCATGTCTTCTTACAGTGACTAAAGGAGAATTATTACATCAACACAGCAGAGACCGCACAACACAGTTGGTCACATTTCACTCTTGTTACATTAACACTTTCCCACTCTAGGACCAACCTTTGTCCTCAGTTATGCCTTAATATACCACAGAGCGTATGAATTCCAGATCTCCTTATGAGATTTCAACATTGGTATAGACATGCCTTTACCAGTAAAATGGGAGGAACCCAGACCCAGAAGGCACAAAGCTCTCTTGGATCCATCATTCTAGGCACCACCTCAGAATAAATTGCAATGCTTCCTGTCATTTCCATAGTGCAACCAGGAACTGATGTGGAAACCTCACATGGTATTTTACTTAAGGAATGCCTTAACTATATTCTTTACCTTCATTTGTTGAAGCTGCATCTCCTTTGTTGCTCTACCAGACTGCCTCCCAGTCCTGATAGCAACTTTCTTCTCCAGATCTGTCAGCCAGTCATTAACCTTCTGAAATTTTTTCTCCATTGACCTCAGTCTGCTCACAGTGGCATTTAATTGGCTTCTTGCTTCAGAAAGCCTGTGCTGATAAACTTGCCAATCCTGCCGTAAGGATTCCAGGGCTCGGTCTTCTATTTGGGGAATGCCCCAGGGAATCACCTCCTCTCTGGCATGGACAGCAGCATTCAATAATGCTTGTCCTTCTGCACAGTGGACCTGCAGCTCCTGTAAAGGCAGAATTATGGATACATACCCTACATTAACAGCTTTCATTCACACATGGCAAACAAAGCTTTGGTTCTACTTAACACAAAAGCAGTTACCTCACATTATCTAAATATGCCCTTCAGTTATCTATGGTTGAACACATATTACACTATCTCTAAGAACACCTATGATGGCATGCTCAGTTACAAAGCAAACTGAGTATCACTATTATTGACAAGTGAATTGGAGAAAATTCTTTCCCTTCCTGCTAAGTTTATCATCAGTTCTGAAATATTAGCTGCCTGAGCTGGCATGGGATGGATGCAATCCATTCCGCACAGTCTTAAATTCAAAACTTCCAACTCTGGCAAGCAGACTGCAAGACTGATTCTAAAATTGAATTTGTTTAAAAACAAGAAACAAGGTGAGGCTTCAATCTTTTAAAATAAACAAATTATCTATTTTTACATATGTTTGAGAGACCATTCCAAAACAATTCTTGATACCCTTTTCTGGACATGTGTGGCATTTTCATGCTTAATAGAACTTGATTAGAAAGTATGAAGGGATTAGAAAACATAACCAGGAAATTACCTTAACAAAGTACAGTTGTGTGTTGTCTTAGTTTATATTTGAGATATATATTCAGATTTTCAAAATGAATTCAGCTTTTGTAAAGTAAACTATAATAACAAGACATGCATGCAGAGTCCCTGATCATACAAAGACCTTCTCAGTGTCCTGAATAAAGTAATAAATATTTCATAACTGAAATACAGACCTTTTGCTAATTCAACAACAGGTATGAAAGTATTTTAAACCAGCTTAAGATCATAACTGGGAAATTACCAAAGTACTATAGGTTCACCCTTCACTGTCACTTAAATGATTCGGTAATAGCCTTCCCACCTCACCAAGGGAGCTAGCCTACACAACTGGAACTGCCTGAAAGTAGATGCATCTGCATTGTAAGCAATAAAAGATGAAAACCCAATGAAAAGAATACTTTTGATATTCTATGAAACACAGGGAAAAGAAGAGGTAAGCCAACATCCAAAACAAATTCAGTACTTGCAAGAAAGCATTAGTATGCCTGGAGATTTCATTCAAGGCCTGACACTTTTTTCTGGAAATGAGTGACAATGTTTCCACTGACTTTACTGGAACCACTTTTGAGCAGCAAAGTACTTATATATAATGTGATTCCAAGCTGTTCTTGAGACAAAAAAGAGACGGAATTTTTGTCTGATAACTAATATTATTCTGTTATTTCACAAGCAGGATTTTTTTTTTTTTTTTTTTTTTACTTATGGTGTCAAACGTTATGTACCTGTAAGTCTCGGAGTGTTGCCTCCTGTTTCTGGGCATCACCATCAAGATGTGATAAGCAGTCAAATTTTTCCTGTTCCTTCTCCAACCATACTTCAAAGGTCTTCAGATTTCTTTGGTACTCTTGATGTAAATTAAGCAGTCCTTCAGCTTTTGTTACCGCCTCCTGCTTGTTAAAATATTTACATATATGTATATATACCTTAGTGTATTATCAAACCAAGAAAACATAAACCCCAGACTTCCATCAAGGTGAAAAGTTTGTATCTGATGCTGAGCTTTCCTAGAATTCAAGAGTACTTGGATTCTGAGGATGGTTTGATCAATGACGGAGAAAAAGAGGGCAAATGTGGGGATACAGACACTTATCCTAAAAGATTCTTCATGTAAGTTTGTGACTGCTGGGATTTGAAGTTTTGATGTGGGATCACTTAAATAACACCTTAGTGTCTAATAGAAAAGACTTAAAAACTTAATTTTTATACCAATTTAAATTCACTTTACTGAAGTGATTAATAAGGGTATGAGCTTAGAAATTGCATATTTTTTCTTCGCATGAATTTTTTTGCCAATGGAATAATAATCTTCTATTAAGAGTATCTAGTATCTTTAGGTTTGAAGACTACCAAAGTCCTTTGTGGGCAGCTCTTACAGAGCACAGTGAGAAACAGACTGCAAGTCTTCCGTGTTTGTGGGTGAGCAAGATACAGTAATTTCACAACCCAGCACTAAAATATTACCATATCTGGGGTACAGCGGGAAAGGCGTCATATATTAGCACTAGACTGGTCTTTCTAAGCGCAAGAAAAGTATACTACATGTAACTCACATCCTCTGCGAAATGATGGAATGAATGGGGAATTGAGTTCGGATGGAGGCAAGACAGGCTGCATCCCAGGGCAGCAGGCTACATGAGAAGAAAAACACTTTCACAAACAGCAGCCTGTCTGCTTTCCCTATTTCTAACGGGTCTGGGTTATGGGAGGAAGGAAGAATAGAGGAGTGTTATCAATCTTTTACAAGGCCTGTCCACACCCAGCAGCGGGAAGAGGGAA
>NW_009229813.1:3206-18576 GCF_000690835.1 Fulmarus glacialis
CTGCAGGGAATTACAGGTTTTGGTCTGCCCAGGCTTGGGCCACAAACCCTTGTGGAAGCTTGTCAGGTTTCCCACCTGGCCAAAGGATTATTAAAGGATTTGACCATTCTTTACTTTCCAGCTATTTGCTTTGAACTTTGAATTTCTTTCTAAGGGTTGAAGGTACTCTTGACACTTAACATCATCACCACAGTTGGGAGTGGGGAAGACCAAAGTCATCTGAGGTATTAGGTGGGAAGAAAAGAAGGGATGCTTCTTGCTACATGAGGAAAGAGGTACAAAGTTCTTGCCTCTGTGAACTACCATCCATTTCTCATTGTTCCCATGCTGTTGCTCAAGCTTAGCAAATACAGGCAGTCTGTATAGCTTTGTGCATGAGAAAAAGGCAAAGGTTAGAGGATGCCCATGCTAAAAGGAATACTAGGTATTCACTAGCACTTCCCAGGACTTACTCATCTCTCTGGCAATCCTGAGTGAGTTTATTCACAGAAGGTCCAAAGAAAGACAGTGCATTGCATTCTTTGCAGTTGTGGAAGAGAGTACCACAGAACAGCGAATCACTTATGCCTTTGAAAAACTGAATTTTGGCCCTTTCCACAGGACAAAGACAGCATTGAGACAACAAAATTCAATTTTACTACATTGCTGTCATGAAGAAAAGTTGCCTGTCTGAGCATATATTAGGCATTATTTAATTACCACAGAAGAATTTGGGTTAACTGGAGATAATCACCAGCTTTAAATGTAACACCAGGTCTTTTATTATTTCTTCTTTATCTTATATCTTACATTAAAACCCATCTTGGACTTTTTCTGTCTATGCCCTAATCTTTTCCAGATCTACAATATTAACACTTACCAGTAAACATAGTACTTATCATGCTGGGTCTTTTGACATTAGAGTCAGTTTACTTGCTAATAAGGTTTGTGTCCAATAGTAAGCTTCTGTAGTTATCAATCATTTGTGAATTACCTGATTGACTGGTTGCATTTATTGCAAAACATACATTTATGCAAATCACAGATTCAGAGATGCTTCCGACTTTCCAGTCACAATAGGTAAAATCATGTCTGCGCTGAAGTTAATGAGACTTTTGACATGGAATTCCTCAGACTAGTCACTTGATGATTTTTTCAGATTCAGATTTTTAGAACCTTTCTGAAAAGATCTGTAGCTCAGTGGTACAGGAAGACAGATTGATAAATCACACTAACAACTTTCCGTTACATTAAGTTACAGTCCCCAAACTTTTACTCCTCATTTAACTGTAAAATAAATGATCAATGAAAAGACTTTCTCTTTTTCCTTGTTGCCAACAAAACAAGAGGGAGTGGTATCAAGGAAAACTGTACCCTCGTTCTGTCTTTGAGGAACTTATACCGCTCCTGAAGGTCCTGAAGTTCAAGCTGAGTGACATAATGCTCAGCCATCCCACTTCCTTTCACTTCAATCGTCTCCAACAGGCTGCTATGACTCAACACCTCTTCACCGAGTAGCTGCAAAACAGAAAGAGAAGAACACATTTATGAACGGGCAGCATTAAAACAAGACCACAGATTAATCTTGCAGTCATTCAGCTTTTTTTGTTGCTTTTAAGGCAATACGGGCTTGTTGCTGGTTTGTTGTAAAGCAAACACACCTTTGCTTTGCTGAGGGCAGCTGTTTTTTCCCTCAGTTCAGCATATTGCCTTTCAGAAGCATTCATACTTGCTTCTACTTTATCCATCCAGCTGGAAAACTGACGAACATCATCCTGGTAACTTGTCCATTTGGAGAGAGCTCCTTCCAGTTGACTGTAATTTAAAAATACATATTTGTTGTGATAGCGGAGGTTCTCATCCTATTTAAGCAGTGAGATATAGTCATATACAGTTATTCTAGACTATATCTATAAGCAAGATACATCACAAGCTAAGCAGTCTGAGACAGAGCTGTTAAAACTCTACAGGTTTTAACTAGGAGCACTGTTTGGCTGATAAAGAGAAATTAAGTTTTCCAAACTTGGAATATTAAGGAGGTCTGTAAGTTATGTAGCTAGCTGACATGTTCTAGCTTTAGTAAATAAAATGCAACTGAAATCATAAGATCCAGAATCAAAAATTTTCTGTCGCTTTGCATAGATTCAAAAGTTACTACATTCTAATGTTTAATTACCTTTGTTGTTTTAAATTGAAATATTTGCAACTAGTGATGCTCCACCAAAGAGGGCTGCATTTTTTCCCCTGTATTTCTTTATTCTATCACTTTGAGAATCACTATTGGACACTGTAATTACAGTACCTTCTGTGAAATGGTAGCAAGTGGAAAGCCAGACAGGATCTTGACAGAGCAACCATTAATGTCTGTGACAAGATCTTCTCATTTCTGAGAACAATTCAAGGCATCAAGTGCAACTCAAAGTAAAATTTACAACAAGATTATGAACATGGAATCCACTTTTAAGAGTATATTGACAATAAGTGTTAACAAAGCTTAGATCCCTCACAGTATCCTCCCCTTTTTCTACTTCAAATGAATATGTCACTTAAGGCCTCTAGATCTGCTAGGCACATGCAGTCATTTTATACGAATTTGACTCTTGTAATAATAAAACTCTGGGAATTAACTTTTCAAAAATTTTGACAGTGCTTTATTGCTAAGCATCATTCTGCACCTCATACCCTTTTTACCTCTTGCACTGGATACAAGCAGACAGAAGAGAAGCCCAGCTGTCCTTCAGGGTTTGCAACTGCTGTTCAATCACCGGCACTCCCTCCAGAGAAGTATTTTGCAGAACAGATTCTCCTCTTGTCAGAACCATTTTCATTTGGATTTCTTTTTCTTGTTTCACTGCTAGCAGTCCCTAAACAGTGAGCGGATATTATTCTACTTTTATCATTAATTGGGCATGAATATACTAACTGGCTTTACTAGAAAATTAACTGATCAAATTTAGCAGCTTGTGCCAACAGTCAACTGGAAGAGGGTCAGTGGGGTTCACAGCTGGGCATCACAAGGAAAAACTGACTTTCAAACGGTAGGTTTAGGCCATTAAAAAAAATATGACTGGGAAGTCATATTTTGTTGACTGGGAAGTTTTCATGGAATCTGTGCAGGTACTTACAGTGTATCAGAGAAGGTACTGTTGGGTGCAAAAGCTAACATTCCAAAGGGAATGTCATTTAGATGGAAGAGCAGGAGGATTCATTCATAGAGAAAACAACATGTGATGATAAAGCTCTTCTACAGGGCTGAAATACAGTTCTACAACTCTAGGATCTATTTGCAACACAAAGGTACCAACATAAAAACTCAGTAGACGATCAGCAACGTCAGCTTAGAGACTTCAGCTCCTAGAGCTGCACAGTTGCAAACTAACAGCTTCTAACACTATGCAAAGTCATGAAAAGCCTGAAAGCATGAACCTGAAAGACTCAACGAACAAAAGGCAAAACATAATTTTAGTATTTTGCTACAATCTCTTCCTTTTTGATGTAGCCTTATAATTTTGAGGACTTGTCCATATTGTGGCCACGGCTCAAAATCTGAGACATCAATAATGTGAAAAGTATTGTTTTCTGAGTACTGCTCTTCAACATCTTTTGTGCAGTGATATCAGTAGATGCTGTTTTCTTAACTGTAGTCACCATTTCTAAAGCAAACAATTATAGGAAAAGCTGTTCTGATTCATCCATATCACTTATAAGATCTAGGAAATAATATATTAAACTAACGGAAGTGAATATCCTACTTCTTCCATTTACCCTTCAGCAGCCACACATCATCTTTTAAGTTTTTTTAAGAATTTGCATATATGCAGTTTTCCATGTCATAAAGGTCCCTACATCCTTCTTAGAGAAAACTTCTAATAATGAGCTCTTTCCTCTATAAAAGGAGTTATTTTTGAGTAAATTGAAAATTAGTGTCTGAACGACAACAGTCGTTACACTAATATGCAGCAACTAAAGTAAAGTATCCTATATTTGCATTTTTCTTACATATCTAAAAAGAGCAGGTTTTGGAGTCTATTGCTTCCATACCTCCAGCTTTAACATCCGGCTGTCCAGAACACTCTTGTCTGCAGTGGGATGACAGTAGGAATCCAGCATGTGAACTGCATCAGCCACCCAGTCCTGGAGGTCCTTGACACTGTGCGAGAACTGCTGGTGCTCTGCTACAACCCTATCCATTCTGGAAACTTTCTCCTGCAATTCATACAGCAATTAGCACCAGTAGCTATTCAAACGATTGCTTATTCCTCATACCTACTTATGGGCTTTAGAATGAGTTTCATAAACTAGACTCAGAAATTCTCTTCATACATTGATAATTACAAGTACACTTACTTGAGCATGGAATGAATTTTGCATACACACACACACACACACACACACACAGATGAGTTGTCCAAACATAATATACAAATGAAAATTTCAGAAATGCCTTTTTTTGTTTTCTAAATGTAAAGCTGCATCTAATTGTCTCCTCTCATCCAAAGTAGATGAGAGTTTTCTGTTTTCACTTTTTCTTAAACATCTGGTAAACCACACCTAAACTCCACTTAGTTTATCTTAACACAACTTCAGTGTTGCAACTGAAGATAACTTCTGAAATCTGTCAATGCACAAGACAGATTTAAGCCTGTGAAGCTATGCCACTGCAGCAATATTACTTTGCTGATACTTGGAAAAGAAAAACCTGTTTTCCTCAATGACTCCCATTGGTATAACCATTCTTCTGAAAAATTACTGACACTCATATGAATCAAAAATAAATGCTCAAGTTACATTGCTAAAAGGCCTGAGGTGAAGAGGAATACAGAGCAGAGAGTATTTCACATGGTGACAGAGAACTAAAGTCAAGCCAGTGAAACAGGCTTAGGAAGTTACAGAGATGGATCTTTCTCAAGCATCCATGGCTATCCAAAGAATTTCAGGATTTCCCTCATAGGCTGGATCATATGTATCCTCTGCCTCAGATTCCTTCTTCTCATCCTGACATCTCCTACAAGTTCTGTCCACATAAGCCAATGTTAGTAACCCCTACATCTTTCCCTTTCTCATTGTGCAGTTATGAAAATTTATTATGGCCACGTATACAATCATTTTCAATAAGTCATACAGCTCTAGATATGCTTTATAATTTTTATTTCCACAGAAAAAGTAGAAATTAACAAACTAGCAATTGCCCAAACATAAATACTTTCTGAATTGAATTGTTATCCCATAACACACTTCCTAAATCCTTGATCATTCTCATTACTGTAGTAACTATAAGCCTAATTCAATATCAAGCCTCCTTCATGAGTGGAACTTTGTGAAAAATAACAGTCCTAATATGAAGACCTTCTTACCTGTTTACACAATAGAGATAGTAGAACTACTAAATGGTGAAGTGTGTCAAGCACCACTCAGCAAAACAGAGTTAGGTTAAACTATCAGTTCTTAGCCTGATGCTTTAGAGTTTGGCCTATGCCTCCCCTTAAGCCTTCAAAAGCAAAAGCAGCCTAAGAGGTAATTTTTTTTAGAAGACACATCTATTAGTTTTAGATGAACATGCTGACAGTGCAAATAATTAATCATCATTATAGGATGCAATGAAGTAATAACGTTTCTGTATTCTATATTTTCTAAAAAAAATAATTCCCCTAAGTTTTGAAAAATATTTCTTTCAGGTGCCACTTATTACAAAAATAAATGTCTTCAATCCTTGAAATAATAAAAATCATACCTGATTAATGTATAATCAGGTAGAGTTTACTTTTTAATCAAAACACATTAAAAAAAAAAAAAAATCACAATTCCATTTTGTTGACAGTCCATGGAATTATCCAGGTCCTTACTTCCCACTCTTTAAAGCCAGTGTGAAAGACAAGATAGCTCAGACATACCACAGAGCAGACAATCAAGACAACTGCAGTGTTTCACATTTCAGTCTTTCTTTTTTCCCCACATACATCAAATTAACTGCTTAAAAGCACATACACTGAGAGCATTACCTTTGTCAGATTGCTTAGAGTAAGATACTGAGAAGACAACTGAGACACTCTGCGCATAAAGCTTTTGCTGACAGCTTGCTCTTCCCACAACTGCTGAGCTTTCTCTTTTAGCCTGTTGAGCTGATGCTCGTGGCAGCTTATTTCCTCAAGGACAGACTGTAAAGCACAAGCACGTTAATATTAAGAGTGGGTGCAAGAAAGCAGGAAATAGAGAAGCATGACGGCCCCACGAAAAATAGAAGTGACATATGGCAAGCTTGCTGAGAAAGGCACACCATACGGCTACAGCAATGAAGCAGCATGTCATAAGAAATGTGGAGATGCAAAACCTGATGGAACAGGATCATCAACAGCAATCCTTGAAACCAGTTCTCATCTTATTTAGAGGTCAGGATGCTAGAATGATCAAGCTTTTGTGAGGAATCAATGAGGCCAGGAGGATGGGACAGGAAAGTCTGGCTGTGTTAAAAAGGCTTATAAGAAGTCACCTGCAACTTTTGCTGTTCTCTCCTCTTAGAAGGAAGATCATGGAGCCGACTGCTACTTCCTTGTACCATCCTCTCAGTCGTGGTCAGCCACTCCTGCAGAGGCTCAGCAGTTGCTTCGAAGTCCTTCATCTGGATCTTCAAGTTCTGCGAAGACATGCACAATTTTATCAACAGTCCCACTGCGTAACTGTAATGCACAACACACAGATCAAGCTCACAAAAAGGATATACAATTGCAGCCAAATGCTACACAACTCTTCAAAATAAATTACACCAGCTGTGCTCCTTCCCATCCCACAAACAGACACTGGAAGAAAAGTCTGAGAGAGCACCTCTTTAAGAGGCAAAATAGAGGCAATAATGTAGGATATGTCTGCACATATGTCTACACAGTTGAGGGGAGGCTGAAGCAAATTTCCTCTGAACTGAAAGCTTTACAGATCTTATGAGCTTTGACTCAATGTAAGACTAACTCACACAGCTAAGGCAGTCTGAAGAAAGGCTAATTTGGGATACGAGTTACCTAACATCTGACTGCAGTCATTCACACTGCACCCCTCCTTAAATGGGCTGCCACTACTCCTAGGTGATGTATGACTAAGTTCAACCCAATCCTGGGGATTATTTCTGATTATATTCTTTTTTTAGTGTAAAATGTTGGTTATAAAAACATGTGCGTAAAGGCATATGTAGGCATTCCTTCAGTACCTGCTTATTTTTCTTGTAGGCTTATTCTGCATGATTAAAAAAAAAGAGCATCCGAAACCTATGGAATAGAAACATGAACACCATAGTTCCTGTGCCCTACTTATTTCCACACCCCCCCCGACTGATTTAGTTTTCTTTTTAGCTATAGCTTTATCACTTAAATTAAACATCAGAATGAAAAACTATGCCTATGAGACTGAAAAATGCTTGGCTCAAAAAGACTCACCTCTAAGGACACCTTCTTTACATGGCAACCCTGCGACAAAGAAAGGTAAGTCCTGGCTACCTGAGAATTTTTTTTGAAAGGCTTTCCTACACAATATATTAAATGTATTTAAACTTTTTCTCAGCTGACTAGGCAGCATTGGTTTGAAACAGTAATGCCCAGGAACTTTAATTCTCCTACGCTATGCAGGGGATTCCAGCTAAGACCTTTTGACCTTAAAACCTATGACCTTAAAAGAGATTATGTTTTTAAGATATTCACCTTCTCTGCTGGTTGAATTGTGAGTTCTGAACAGAGAAAGGCACTGGGATTTATTTTAAAAGTTGCTTAAATAAATCATTACATTTCACCAGGTTGCAATAGGAGAGACAACATTTACCCACTGTACTGGGACTATTCAATCAGCAACAGTGTCAGAAATCTGTGCTAAACCAGTCCTTAAAAAAGAAAATGTGTTTTAGTAATCCAGTACATTTGATGAGACTCAGGTTAATGAATTTGAGCAACCGCTGTCTTTGCTACCTTCAGTTACTCTGAATGACACCCTTCTGCATGAAACACCCCACTTAAATCAAAGTGGAATCAGGTCGTAAGAATATAAGTAAACAAAAGTAAAATGTAAGCAGAAGAATGAGACTTCTTGAAAACAGCTATTTATTAGTTCTGTCACATTATAAATACTTACATCTATATACGAAATCTAAACTGTGCTGTTTGAAACAAAAAGCAAAGAGGAAATTTAGATCCAATCTTTCCCCACTGTGACTGGTTCAATACCTCCAATGCAGATTCCTTCTGGTGGAGGGTGGTGATAAAATTTTTCCAATCTTCTTTAGCAGTAGCAGATTTGTCCCGGATAACTTTAGCCTTTTCCTTTGGTAAAACAGAGCACAGCAGTTCTCCTTTGGATGCTACCAGGTTTAGTTTTTGTTGCCCATTCTCACTTTCCGATAAGAATTCCTAAAAATGGTAATAAAAGAAGCTAATTTGTGAACTTTGGGTCCCAGTAAAGGTCAACGGCAAATTCCCAGAAAATTTAACAGGGATAAGAGTTTATTGTTTCTGCTCGTTAACACGCTAACTCACCTTCCGGTACATTCCATTTTAATATCGTTCATATTTATGGGATTTAGGAACAACAGCTTCTTAATCCATAAGTGCCATGCATCTAAATAATGCATATATAAGACTCTAGGATTACCTGTATGTTCTGCATTTCATGAGACAATTACTGGTCATTTAGTTGGATATTACACTTCGTTAAATCTCCACAGTACAGAAAGTGGTAACAGTTTCATTTCAGGGAACCAGTACCCTGGCACAGGTAACAGCAGGAGCCGGAGCCCACTCTGAGGCACGCACAGGACTGAAGCCTTGCCCACAGGCGACAGCCACACTGGACTTCCAACAAGCATGTAGGGGAGTGGGCTGATGCTTAGACCCTGAGCAACGTCTAAGCTGTGTCATTTATCCCTCTGCATCCCTAATTTACCTTCTCTGTTTGAAAGTATTTTTCTTCACAGAAATCTTGCACAAATGCTGGTGTGCAAGAAGTGTATGGAAAAATGCATGTGCAAGAATTACAGAAATGTAAGGAAACAGCCAGATTTTTAAATTCCAATGTACTGGGATAACGTTCTTATAACTTGTAATTATTAAAAGACTTTGTGAGCATTTAGGACTCAAAGGAATTTAGCAGTCTTAAATACCAATATTTTAAACCGTTACTATCATGATTATGTGATACACAAACAGTTTTATATCCATAATCATAAGGTTACATCCATGTTCAGAAGTAACAGGCTTGATACAAAAACTACTGAGTCAGGTTCTGATTCTGTGTTACACTAGAGGTCTTAGTAGAGAATGCAGAGTTTGTTAGCTTTGAGATACTCGGTTCAAGTTCTGGCTATATTAAAATCAAAGATGTAATTGCCTTGTGACTTAATGATGTCAAATGTGCTAACAGACAGAACGTTAGCTTTTAACAAAAATAAAACTAAGTTTGTACATGTTACCAAGACATCTCTAGAAGTCCTAAAGCAGTTACTGCATGTCAAAAAAAGTTTATTCCATCTAAAGCAGCTTTCAGGGAGGAGGAGAACAAAGTAAGGTCTGCAGTGATAAAGAAAAAAAATCTTACCACTGTTGAAAAAAAAAAAACCAAAACCTTCCTAAAACTCTTATATTTAATGTCAAAAACTACTAGGATTTTTCCCCCCCGATATTTCCTCTAAACATATTCTCATTTTGGGGTAGTCAAAGATTTGATACATTAATACAGTATTGTTTACGCTTTTAAGTAAACCATTTAAGCAAGGGAAAGTGAATTTACCAAAAGGAGGAGGAAGTGATCTGGGTTTTGGTATTTTCTGAGAAACCGATATGAATTTCTTCCGTTACACTATCTAACTGAAGGTTTAATAGTCTCATTATGTAATTCTCATTTTACTATTTTCAGTTGAAATTATAGTTATATACTATTCATAAAAGTATTTCTTTCACTTGCTTTATTAAAATAAACTTTTAATTGGCATTCCTTTCCACAGAGTTTTTGGTGCTTGTTTTAGCTTTCTGTGAAAAATACACTTTTTAAATGCCTGCTTGTACTGCATACATTTTAACTCTGTTCTTCCACTATAAGGGCTCTACTTTCATATATGAGGAAAAATATTTAAATTTGAGATAATTCCAGGTACTAAGTCCTGATTCTGATATCGTTCTGATTTTACAGTACTCTGCTACTTTAAAAACATATTTTTTTCCTATTGTAAAAAAGAAACAACCAAGGAAAACTATGGTGAGAGATAATGACTACACACAAACTGTAGCCCAAAAATTAAACTAAACAAACTAGATTAAAAAAGAAAAAAATAAGTGTTTATTTCCTTGTAATTAGTCACCTTTAGTCTTGACAATAACAACATTTTAAAAAAAAAAGTAATTAACCAAACAATTCAATCTAAGCTTTATATGAAACTGCTTGGTTCTCCCTTAGACTAATATTTTTCTGCTATAGAGTTACCTGTATTTTCTGCAGACTTGCTGAAGCTTCACTGATATTTTGAGGCACGTCAAAGCATTTGGCTGTGGTGACTTTTGCATTGACCAGCCACTGCTGGAAGTCCCTGAAAGCCATCCGAAACCTTTGCTGCAAGATCTGCTCTTTGCTTTGACATCCTTTTGAAGCTTGCAGGCAGAGGCTGGGTTTATCACATCAGGGAAGCAGAAGAGAGGGAGGGAGGGAGGGAGGGAAGACAGGACTCTGTTAGGTGACAATGCTATTACTTAGTTCTCTGAAATACAATGGTAAGGTTAGGTTAACGTTAGAAGTGGGTCTTCACACCCTTCTTCTGCAGCTACGGAAGCCAAAAGCTATAACCCCCTGCAAGAGACAACAGAATCTTGTGTCTGAAATGCAGGTGTCATGCTCCCAAGTAAACCAGCTAGAGTGACCCGAGAGAAAGCAAGCAAGCAAGCAAACGCTAGCTCCCCTGTTTCAGGGAACCGGCTAGTCAAAGAAGAGTAAACTGAAGGACAAAAATAAGAAAAAGATCTTAAATAGCTGGTATAGCTTGTTCCTCCTTCAGACAAATAAGCCATAGAGTTCACAGTTTCCTCAAGGATTCCTCCTGTAATAGGTCAGGTGTGGATATACATTAGTTTTAGCAGAGTTCAGTGGCATAGCCTGGCTTTTAGAAAAAAACCCCAGTTGCTACTTTTTACAACCTCTATTGACACCAAAATCAAAATAATGATTCTAACCATTTTATATCTCTGTTTCTAATTCTAAAATTCTAATTAACGGTTCCCTAAAAGCCAGCTCAGGCCCACACACACACATGATTGATTACTATAAACAAGATGAATATGTACCTGTTATACTCCTTAATCAATCCTGAAACTTTTGAAGAATGAGTACTCAAATCTCTGGAAAATCTACAAAGATCATTTAACTGAGTTTTGATCTCGTCTGTCATATGTTCAGACTTTACCAGAGCATCCAATGTTTCCTGTTAAAACAAAACAAATAAACAATATTGGTGAGTAAATGAAAAAAAAAAAGTTCTTTTGAATAAAAATTTATCAGAATTTAATTCAACTTCATTTATGATCTATGCACATTCACTTTCAAGAGTATTTTAGCAATCAAACCTACAGAAGCTTATTTGAAATTACGAGCTTCTAGAGACCAAATTTCTGGAAGCCTCAACTTTCCTAGCTCAAAATGTTCTCAAAGAACAGTTTAGTACATAAATTTCATTTTAATAAATGAGCTATGGTATTGTCAGTTAGCTGTATACATATAAAAGTACATACAACTAGGGAATAGCAAATAATATATATTTATATAAATATAATTAGCCTGTTAGCTTGAGTTTAGGATGTTCAACAAAAACTGTTTTGAGCTGTATCCAAAAAATTAATTTACGCACAAAGTTTTTAACAGCTTCAACTCTTTCACAGAGGGCTTCATAATGTAAGAGTACAGCTGCTCACAATCCTGTGAGAGTAAATGGGTTACCGCCTGTCATTGCTGCACTGGAAAGACTCTTGCTTTGGAGACAGCTAAGCCAACAGAAAAAATGCTTTTGTTGGCTTAGCTTACGTCACTGGGAGAGGTGTGATAACCACTCCAACAAAACCAGTCCTTGTTGACGTCCACAGCATCTCCACTGCAGAATCCCGCCAGCTACTCCAGCATAATGAGCAGTGCAGACTTGGCTCCTTGTCTCACTGGAAACCAAATTCTTCAGGCATTCCTCTTAAACTACTGGGGAGAAAAGACAATCTTCTAGCTAGTTACATTCACCACAGCAGAGGTTCTGCAGCACAGGCAGGCCAGAGTGTTTGGCACATATAGATGAGTTTGGCTAAATCTAAGTGTCAATTTGGAAGAAATGTACAATGTTAACTTAAGAAGCAGATCATATGACAGTGAAGACAGATTTGAACGGGGACATGGAAGTGGGACAAGGAAGTCCCCAAATCATGTTTCTGAATATATAAAAAAAAGGATGATTGAAAATATACATAGTAAACAGTTTGTAATAATCTATCAGCACAAAATTGAATGTTCAGGAAAGGTACAAATGATGTACACGAAAATCTATGCAGAAGGTTTTCAAAATATCACAATCTACATTACAGAGATAAAAATGCTCACTGAGTAGATTTTTCACCATAAAGTATTAACCAAATCTGCAATAAACAGATAGCCCTTTATGTAAATGAAAAGTAAAAAGAAATATTAGCAGGGGTCTAGTAAGCCAATCAACAGACTTAGTAAAAACAGAAAATGGACAAAAGCCTGGGATTCAGCTCATGTGCCTTCTGCCCACAAGCAACTTTGTGCTTGCTTCGTATACCTTTTGCTGATAAAGTCTGCAGAGCTGTGAAATGAACTTTTTAAGATCTATATCATGCATTTCTGAGCAAGTAAAAAAAAATAAGAGATATATATTGCTTCTTTGTAGTACCTGAACTGCCAGGAAGAAAACCCACAACAATCCATTTTCAGAAAAATAAAACTACAAGCATGTGTTGGCTATGAATAACAGTGGTTTAGACCATAATCACAGCTTGATTATATTAACATTACTGAACTCTGTTTGCATTAATAGATCACAGGGAAGCCCTGTAAAATTAAGTCTAGAGACATTTCAGATGTATTACGTGTACAAACTTTCACGTGTTCTTGTGAGTATGAAAAAATATTTTGCCACACTAAATATTGTCAAGACTCCTGTGATTTACATTATTCATGCTCCTATTATGGACTTTATCTGCTTTGAGTCACTCATACACCGGAAATCTGTTCAACCATAATTAAAAGATACTTGCAATAGTCTGACTGCCAGTCTGATTTGATGCCATGTAAAGCAGCATTTGAATTAAGTCATTATGTAATAGCAATGATGCTTAGAAAAAAATGTAAACTAACTACTTTTTGTTTACCTTACTTTATGTTAAACTACACACAGGACTTTTTTTGAAAGCATTAGGAATAACAACACAATGGCCATTACTTAAACACAGGATGTCACAAATTGTGTAGGGCAGGAATCACCATAATGAAATACTAACAGCTTTTTTTTTGGTAAAGAAAACATGTCCTAAGAGCAGCACAGGGTTAGAAGTGCCTGTTTTCAATGAAATTTTTCAGTTTCAAATAACCTAGAAGATTATTCTCATGACGTACAGCGTTAGGCACAACCTATTAACAGGAACATTAACTTGCAAAACAGGGTACATTTAACTATGGTATTTTTCCATACAGAAACACGGATAGCACTGTTGCAGCCACTTGGATTTAATTTTGAATCTGAAGATTACCAAAAAAATTTGCTGAATTCCAAGTACAAGGTCTGTTGCTCTTATGTTGCACATACCTAAAGGAACAGAGCTTGAGTATAACAGAATAACAGAATGAGCTTGCTAATTCTGAGAATTAGGAAATGCATTTTTAATTCATGACCTTGGCTTACATGGCAACAGAATCACTGTGAGACAATGGAAATAGAAAGCTGCAGTGCTATTTTATGTTCACAATAGGACCTATTCTTGGGGTCCAGAAATGGAAGGATTACTGTCACATTTCCCCTAACTATAAATAAAATTACATAGTAGAGCTGTGCATAGTAAGTCGTGAGATTCCTCTGCATTTTCCTCATTAGCCAAAGTTTACAAGTGGCTAATCTAAATAAGGTGTTGTTACATAAAGCCACAGTACATGCACGGTATATATACTACTTATGAAAGCAATATCCTTTGAATTTAGTACTTCTCCATTTATAAATTTAAAAATGTCTGGTAATTGTTGCCGTATGTTGATGACAATTCCATGTCTTCCGTTCCTTTTTAAAAACATATAAACATGGAAGACTTTGTGTATTTGTACCAACATACTGTCAGCTTTATTACTCCTACAAATACGCACTGGCACTCAAGCAAGCAGGTTCCATAAATCTGTGTCGGGGAATTCTGTGAAAGGGGAAGCCACAGAAGTAACTTGGCACAGACAGCGGAGGAGGAGATTTATAATCTCAGTTCAAAGAGAAGGTGTTCTGGGATTTTTGAATATTTCTTCAGTCAAGGGGTCAGAAAGCTCATCCTTTACTGAAACAGCTTTATTGCAACACTACCCCGAAAGGGAAATACTCTGTATCTTTTCTCAACATCTGTGATTCACAGTGGTCGAGATACATACAAACATGTATCTTGATTGTTGTGAAAATATGCATATATTTATATATAACGTGTGTGTCATACATACACACGGAATTTTTTGCTAGAAGACAATAAGGAACAGAAGCAACCTCTCTGTTTCTCTAAATTCCACTGCATGCCATAGCAAAGCAATTAGCAAGTATACCGATTTCCAGTATAACTTCTTTAAATATTGAACAAGATCTCAACGTGCATGATGTGAAGGATATTTCAAGAAATGGAAAGTATAAGCTCAGTACGCTCCTGACAAATAGTAAGTAAGAAATGGCTCCAGCTGCTACTTGGCTTTTAGGAAATGCTTCACATTTCCCCGATCAAGTGCTACTCCGGCCTGAAACACTGAGTGACTCGGAAGAGAAGTTGAGAGCTGGTGTGCTAGCTCCTTCGCTTTCTCAGAGGCGAGCCCCGTTTTTAACATCTAAGTTCCAGGCAGCATTTGCTAAGCCTTGTACAGCAGAGGCCAAGGAGAGAAACGCCTTCTGTAAACGCTGCTGGCTACAATTACGGTTCCAAAAAAGTTTGGAAAGTTGGGATTTCGTAGAAATATCCTTCACGAATACATTTTTTTATTTTCTACTTGGCAGTCCCGCTTGGCAGAAGTTTCCTGCCCACAGTAGCTGTACATTTACAACCGAAAAACTGCGAGGAAAAGAGATGTGACCTTACTTTCTCCTTGCGCCAGCTTTCCACGACCTCGGCGTCGGTGTGCCGGCTGTCGCGGGGGGCCAGGCTCTGCGACC
>NW_009229814.1:0-1164 GCF_000690835.1 Fulmarus glacialis
TATGATTCTATGATTCTATGATCTTCTAATGGGTGAAGTAATAACCTTAGGATTGGGAATTAGGATTAGAAACTCTAAAATCTTGGGCTCCAGTTAGCTGAGCGTTTCCTAGGCATACACCCACTGACAGATAATCTAGGAAGTGTGGGCAGGCGGGGGTGGCCCTGCAACTGAATGGCTGCTTAATTACTTTAAGGTTGTTCTGGCCTTTGGGGCAGGGTTAGCAGGGCACAAATATGTTTCAGAAACATTCAAATTCCCTGGGATCTTTGGTGTGAAATTTCTGTGCTAACTACTGAAAAGCAAGATGCAGGAAGCCAGCCATCAGACCTAGCAGGGAGAAAGTGGTCTTGTTCCATTTTCTTTCAGTTCCTCTGCTAAGACTGTCTTTAAGGATGTCAGCATCTACTATGGTTTTTGTGTAACATGGACATTATATATCCCTTCTTTCCACCCTCCTCCCTGGAATGAGTTCAAAAAATATCATACCTGGTAACAAAAAAAACCCAAACACCCCACTTATTACCTGTCCTGGAACACAGTAAGAGATTAAGTTTTTTTTTTACTTTTAAAAATTTTATTCTTGATGTTTTGTCTCAAAATCAGAAAATGCCAAGATAAAATTAAAAGCAACCAAAAAGAAAATACCACAATGTGTGTGCAGATTTTTGTGCATGTTCTCCTAGCCACCTATATTATTTAGTTTATGTGATAAATATTTCTGTAACCTCTATCAAAGAAATGAATCAAAAGAAAAATATACCAGCAGGTCTCAGGGTTATTATTTAAGAGAGTGTGATGTTTTAATGGGATTTTCTGTCATTTTCGGAATCTAACACGTACCCTTTGTGTGACCAGAACTGATCTTCAGTGATCTACATTCACTTCTTATCAATGCTGTCTAGTTGCTAAATTGCCACTAAACAGAGACTGCAACATTTTGCACAATTTGGAGTCTTATCTCGGAGACAGATTGCAGCAGGATCCATGGTACTATCAAGAACCAACATTCATCTGCAAGTAGTCTCTTCTGCTTGCAGTAGTAAGCCTGTATCACTAGCAAAGTCTTTTTGCTGCAAGTTCTGGGAGCCAGCAAAGCCTGTTCCAGCTTGGGAAAGCAGATGCCCTCTCTGAAGAAGGCCACATTTTGTCAGGCCTAGGGAA
>NW_009229814.1:1195-6083 GCF_000690835.1 Fulmarus glacialis
AAGATGGAAAATCTCTGTATTGCATGAAAGACAAAATTATATCACAGCCCTTTATATCCCAATCAACTTTTAGGTGTTGATTTAAAGGAATCTCCCCATCAACCTTAGGAAGAACTGGGCTCAGATCTATCCAAAGGTTTTTACAAGTCCAAACTCACATATTTCCAAGTTGCTCAAGTCTAGAGTGACACAGGCAAAAAGACCCAGGCTGCCTGTACTGGCAGGACTATTTGTGAAAAATTGAGTTCAGTTCTTACACTCTGAAGAGGTCAGAGTGTAAGAATACAAAACAAGGAAACTTTTGAAAACCTAGTACAAAAAGTGATAATCTCAGTGATTACTTAGATTACTATATAACTGATGTAGTAAAAGGGGATGTTTGTTGTTGGAACTTTTAAAAATCTTCTCCAAATACGTTGGAATAATTTACAGCAATTTGTACGCTTGGATCTACACTGTATTTCTGGGCAGAGTTCCATGTGTGTGTCAATGAAGAAACTGCTCAAGAGAGCTGAGCAGGCTAGGAAGCACTCTGGCGTGCATGGTCCTTTGTGGGCAGCTGTGAGAGTTGTCCTTGCTGAGGCACAGGAGCTGCCCTTTGATGTTTGGCCAGGGTTGGTCAAGTGCATGGGACTTCCAGGCCAAACACTATTTTCGGAGATTGACACCTTATACCTATATTGTTCTATATACCATGTGGGTTTTGTATACCCTTTGTGAGAAGAAACCCTCAGGGAGCTGACAAAGGTGTGCTTCTAGTGATTTTGCATTGCTGGAAAGGCACAACTCTCCATCTGACTCTAACATCTGCTGCACAGCAGTGGCAGTACTGAGATTGCTAAGTTCAGCTGTTGATTTTCATTTAATACATGTGGCAGGCAGCTAATAACGTATTCCCACACAAACAAAAGCCTGGACAAAACTATTTGGTATTTGGATGGAGAAGCTCTGTCGAATAGCAGTTTAGGCAAGAAAATGCAGGGATGAGAGGAGAGGGCTAGAATATCAGAGCCCAAGGATGCTTCAGAGGAGTGAGCAAGGATGGGGCTTGAGAGAAATTCTGGCAGTTAAATATTTGGCTAGAAGAACTGTGGGAACGTGAGGAAAGAAACGATGTTGTTTAATGTCTTCTGCACCAGAAAAGAAGGACTTTTTACTTGTAAATGAGCTGCATTCTATCAAATTACCAATCACTCCTCTTAAAATAAAATCAAGCCTACAAGACTCTGATTTTGGCTTACTCCTTCAGCAAAGCGGTTGAAAATAATACCCAAATAATGACAGAGTAACTCTTTCTGATTCTAGTCAACAACAGAAACATTCAGGTAAGAAAAAAGAAGGATTGCATGGAGGCAGCATCAGAAATACACCCCAGGCTGACTTGGCTGGGTTTGTATGTACTGTGAATAGAAAACTCTTGTAGATGAGAAGAAATGCTGTAGTTAGCCTGTGTAATACTCTGCCTTTGCAGAATTGCTGTGAAATGCCTGACCTGAGCTGGAAGTT
Organism: Fulmarus glacialis; assembly: GCF_000690835.1. Classification (NCBI taxonomy): domain Eukaryota; kingdom Metazoa; phylum Chordata; class Aves; order Procellariiformes; family Procellariidae; genus Fulmarus; species Fulmarus glacialis. Next base: position 2,702 of record NW_009229814.1, read on the forward strand.
TATGGTTTCCTGCATGTTCTCCTTACCCTGTTTTTCCTATTTACACTTTTGTCTAATGGCTTTTTTTCAGGAGAAAGCAATTTTGAGCTAGAGAAAAGAATTCCCCCCTTGGAGACACTCAGAAGGTGACAGCTTAGGTAAACACAGTATCTTTTATTCTTCCAAATGAAAACTGCTTGTGAATTTCTTTTCCCCGAGATGAAATGTGGATTTCTTCCTTGAGCATCTTGGTTTTATGAACTACGGTTGAATATTTTGAATTTCTTCTTACATTTTTAACATCAGCTGGTTATTTTTTATGAAACATGCTGATAATTTTTAAGATATTGACTTCTGACAAGTGAAGTTTTAATAAAGTGCTGTTTTTCAAAATATCCCAAGTCTAATTTATCATAGAGTGATGTAATAAAGACAAATATTCAACCAATAATGAAAAGCTAAGTAAATGGGAACGCTTAAGGTCTATTGTATGCAGGGAAGTACATTAAGGCAGATCTAAGAGACACTTTAATGGATTTAACATTAACAATCAGACCTGGACTTAGTATAAATCAAATACCACTGCATTTCAGCCCAATGTACACCCACTCATTCATTAACACTGTTCAATGCAGATTATAAATATTAGTGAAGAAACCTCCAGCTCTTGAAGAATCTTTCCACAGACCCAGAAATAATTGAACAATAATGATGGCAGTCTTATTTTTATGAATCATCAAAACTTATTGATTTGCACTTGGGACTTGAGAGAGTTTTCTCAGCCAGTGTGCAACAGGAAATGGTTAGAAGCTGTTAAAAAGCAAAGGAGAGAGAGAGAGAGAAAGAAAGAGAAGAAGAGAAGCAGTGGGAAGGTGATGGAAGTAACATTTGGTATCAGATAATTGCAGACATAATCAAGATGTAATAAGAGGATCTGCTAACTTACCAACAAGGTGTTACAAGCTAAATTAATTACCTTGCCTCACATATGTGTTCATGCATACACATGTCTTTGCGGAGAAAGGAAATTATGGTACATCTTTATTTTGCTTTCCAAAACAAAAAGAGAGGAAACACATGTAAATATTTTATGAATTGCATATGCATAAAAGTATAAACACAGGAGGAAGGTGGACTTCACCGCTGTCTGTGATACACAGCTTCAAAATAACGTAAGCAGTGTAAGGTTCTGGAAATATGTGATCTATTACTATGAAAAAGAGCAGAACTCTCCTATCTTATTTTTGTAAAAGATGTACCAGCATTTGTTAGGGAGCTTTTTCCTATCTTGTATCTCAAAGTCATAGAAAATTGAATACCCTGTACAGGTATGAAGGTAATACTGGCATATATCTCTGTTTTGAAGTAGGAGGTGTGTGTGTATGTATGTGCACATTATTGTTAGCTTTTCTTCTTTCTTGTTTTTGGAAGACAGAAAAGATCTGATTTCACAAATATAAAAGACAAACTGGAATTGTTTAACCATTTATTTTACTATGCTAAGATTGTACTGGTACTTATTGAGCCTCAAATAGCTAGGATGCCACCAAATACTAAGTTCACTTGGACACTGTGGTCTTTTTCTATAACTGTTTATTTAAAAAGTAAATTTACATAATTCATGCTAGGAATTCTTTATGCTAGCATTTAATGGTGTAACAATTACTTTCTTTTGCAAGGCTCTCCCTCCCTTTAATGATCTAAAATTAGCTTATCTCAGCCTAATTTACTGAAATGAGTTTCATCAAGGCCAGATTCTGAATGAGATTCAGCTGTGTGAGTTTTGACATTCAGAAGTTCACCATAAAGCTCCAGGCTGACAGAAGTCTAGAGAATTTCATTAATAGGCATGATTAAATTACAGAGATTCTTTTGATTCAGGTGTCCTGCTGGGAACCCTGAAATATTTAAGCTTGTAACATAATCCAATGAAACATAGATGTTTAGGAATCTTAAGCTGAGAGTAAAAATGTCAAGAGTATTATTTTTGTATGTTTTCTAATTGTTTTATAGTATATGAGCATAAAACCACATGTTGCCAAGTGCAGTTACAAAATGAACTTGAATATGAATTACAGCCATATTGATTAAGTTAATGCAGATTGCAACACAGTTGTTATATATTACCATACAAAATACGTAAATATGCTGAAAAAGAATGATGGTCGAGATACCACAGCTATGGGCGCTCTGTCAAAGGTTTTCAGATTAACACTTTAGGTTAACACCTAACCCGAGGTGAGATTGCCCTCCCCCAAATGAAATGAAACATCTGGTGAAACCAAAGCAGCAGAAATCTTGTGAAGTTCTTTTAATAGGGCACCTGGGAAGCATCCTCTCAGTTCAGAAGATTTGAAGGACTAAAAAGTTAATAGGGTAAGGTAACCCAGAGGTTTGCTTCGTGGGAAGATGCCAACAGCCGAGCAGGTACAGCAACTATTGATCTTATTTGCCCTCTTTTAGCAGCCTTAGGACTTTTGCTGGCTAAATCTTTAGGCAACTGCCCATAATAGCAAGAAGAGGAACTTTATTCTGAATCAAGTGCCAGTCTACCCTCTCTGAAACTGTCATGGAGAGCTCTCTATGCTGAGCAGCTGAGACACAGCAGCCCACCCTCGCTGTACAGTATCTGCTCATGTAGAGATGCCCCCACTTGCACATTTAAGGTGTTAGGAGTAACACCTTAAATGCCATTTAGAACATTTGCATTCTATTGATTACAGTCATTATGGTTAAATACTATTACCTGAATGAGGTGAATCTGACTATAACAAAGAAGGCAATTTTAGGTCAAATTTATTTGCAAAATGAATATGGTTGGATGTGGAAGCCCTGTTACAAAATATGTTCACAGGAACAATGCAAAGGCTGTGGCCTATGTGGACGTAGAAGCAGAACAGACACTTTTGGTAAGTTCCTCCTATAGGATGTGTGGGATGTATTCCCTCATATAAAAATTGGGATAAACTAAATAATTAACCATGGTGCTTTCTCGATATTTCACTGTTCCAGGACATGGATAGAAAGATGAAATGTGGGAAAATTTGCCCAGCCTTTCCTTTTTCTGTGTCCAGTGCCAAGAACTTCATTTGCCTTATTAATGACTTTTCTCAGGAACAAATCCACCATATTAAGATATTTGAATAAAAAAAAGTATTAGGAAAGATGGGTCCAATTAAGCAGTCTGCAAGAAATGTTTTTGACTTGAGCAAGAGATATGTGCTCACAGTCCCACTAGATAAACCCACTTCTAACACTAGGTGTTAAAAGGGATGTAAAATAATATATTGGAACCATAACAATTATGTTTGGTTTGTTCTAGGTGATTTCTATCGTTATTAGAAATCTCCAATGAAAAGAAACCGTACATGTGTGTGGTGGGTTGACTCCGGCCAGCAGCCAA
>NW_009229815.1:0-8311 GCF_000690835.1 Fulmarus glacialis
TCCTCTTGGATTATCGGGGGTTTATCCTGTCCTCTGTCCCTGTCTTCCTGCTTCAGAGGGCTGAATACCCTGAGGATAACTGCTCTGACTATTAAAGACTGAGGCAAAGAAGGCATTAAGTACCTCAGCCTTTTCCTCATCCTTGGTGGCAATGTTCCCCCCCCCCATCCAATAAAGGACGGAGATTCTCCCTGGCTCCTTTTTTGTTGTTAATATATTTGTAAAAACATTTTTTGTTATCTCTTATGACAGTGGCCAGATTGAGTTCTAGCTGGGCTTTTGCCTTTCTAATTTCTAACTTAAGTGCTATGGATATGGAACCTTTGGAGGGACAAACATGAACAGCAGACAAATTAATTTTTCTGATAAGAATTACAGGAATTCTCTTCTTGCTCATTTTAGGAATTCAACCAGTGACGCGATCAAAAACCCCTGTAAGATTCTGGACAAATATATTCCAATTTAAAATTTAAGTTTTATATAGGTTTTCAGTCCCAGAGCCAAAATTAATGAAGACTTAATCAAGTGCAATAGTTACTTAAGGCAAGATTACTGGAATTCATCATTCCAGAAACTACATCATAAAACAGCATTATAATTTAAGTGTTTAAAAATCAATTTTCCACAAAGAGACATTTATCAGCATGCACGTAAAAAAAGCTGCAATAGAATGTTCCTGTAAAAGCAGAGTAAAGTTGTTTTTTTTTTACCTGGAAGGATTCTGATGTATCAAGCTAGCAACAGTTCTCTTTAAGTAGAGATGCACGAGCATTTTGAAACCAAAAACTTCACTGCTGCAGCCTACCAGAGTTTAGCTACTTCTTCAAACAGGCCAAAAGAGGGAGTCAGAGCTCTACTGCTGGGAGGCTGCCAATTAACAAAGGTTGCACACACCCAGGATTAAAAAACAGAAAGTCAATACATTTTATTGAAAGCAAACATTACAGGAGGGTATACATTCCCTTCTGCACATTCAGTCATCCAATATCCAACTTGCTGCTGTTGGTATCATTTACATTTTGCATCATCTATTGACCATTAGATGAAGTAAAAATGGAATAAAAATAACACTGATGTTTTAGGGGTCAAGTGACCAGATAGAGTAGTGTTATTACCAAAAGCATAAGAAGAACAGAGTTTTTACGATGTGATACAAAAATACAGGATTGGAGGGAAGTTTGTTCTTCTGGTGAAAAGGAGAGATTTATTACTTAAAAGCACACAACGCACTGCCAAAAAAGCCCTCCCCAAAACTACTTTCCTGTAGTTTTATCATGGCATGATAGTTAGAAAAAGAAGGAGCACATCTCAGCTGTGCCCTTGACTGTTAGCCTTCACATCTGCATGCTGAGATTTATATTACCCTCCCTAGGAGGCTCTTGACAACCGGACTATCCCAAACATTGCTAGGTAGAACACCCTCACCCCCCGCTCCGAGAACTGCTGCGTACTATCAAAGACAAACAAACAAAAAATGCCTGTTCTAATCTCTCTTGCAAACTTCACTGTTCTTTCAGAATACACTCCTGAAGACTGGAGTGAGCAACTCCTAAAAACAAAGCATGTACATCCTGGGAAATTTTTTTAATGCTAAGGGACAGGAACCTTCTCATGATTAAAAATGTTGTGGGAATAATTATGTGATCCAAACCCCTAATTTTCTATATTCAGTCCTGGAATACAACACAAGAAAAAACAAATCTATTAGAACTAATGCCTGCGGTGGATCTGATGGTTTGTAAGTCTCCAGAATAAGAAAAGGGATCTTTCTATGACTGTAAAAATCAAGCAACAGCAATCTTGACTTCCATATGCTTACTTCATAAAAATGCTTTTATTTCATAAAACTGCTTTTAGAGAAGAGATCTAACTTGTAGTAGATAATTAGACTAGATATTACAAGGAAACACACAATTGTCTTTCTACAACCACCCAGCATACAAAGTACATGTTCATAATTTCACACACAGGCACCTGGAACTACCTTTTCTCCAGAGACCAGCCTGGAGCTATCCGCACACCAGCACTTAACGTGCCAGCACCTCCTGTCATACAGCAGCAGTGCCTTGCCCACACCTCCCTCCCTTCCACCCCCTCTACTGCTACTAGCCATCCACCTACGCTGCCACAGAAAAAATTGCCAATGCCACCTAGCCCACAGAAACAGTACCTCCCTGACTTCTGTCAAGTCACGAGGAAAGGGACACTTCCTCTGTGCTCCCTCCCCAGCTTGGATCTGCTATGCATCTTCCAATCTGAGGACAGCTGGGATGCAGCAGCAGCATTATGCCTTCTAAAAACCCTAGGTAAATTTAACCTTCACAGATCTAAGGAACAGACTTTTCATTTTAAAGCAGGAACTGTGTTTATCCCTTTTGCTTCTTAACCTTGCACCTCCCATTTTCCAAAAGCTGTTCCAAATAACCCACACCTGTGCTCAGAGCTCCTGGCCTAGCTACAATTAGTGGAAGTCAATATAATCACTATTAGACTTGTAATACTTACGTAACGTAGGCATTTCTTTTAGAACCAGGTGAAATATTCCTCTGAGATGCTTAAAGGTGCAACTTCACTATTATTCTATACTGTCTTATCTTCAAATAATTTCATAGCTTCACCTTGTATACATAAAAAAGCCAAACTAATCACTTTCGCGAGCTTTATTATTTGAGAGGGATCTATTTCTAGGGTTTGCTTGACGTTGCTATCTGAAGTTATCAGGACAGCACTTCAAGAAGGTCAACCTTGTGTATTATAAAAACCAAGAGCCATCTACTATTCCCCAGGTGAAAAGCAAAAGTAAAGATGTTAATATCAATAAAAAAACTAAAAACTCACTCACTGTCTTCTGTGGGAAGGACCTGCAGGGAATAAATCCATTCTATTATATCATCTTTGTTCACCACATCTAAGGAATCCAACATATCCAGACCAGAGAGTGCGAAAAATGCAATTGTCAACCTAAAAGAAAAAGATAAGACTTACACTTCCCACCGTAAATATCATGGGGAAATTAACAAACGGTTGCAGGAAACAGAAATATCTATGAATTCTCAGCCTTTGACAGTGGTGCAACACATAGAGCCTAGCTCAGAAAGCATGAAATTTTTCTACTGGACAAAATTATTTTTGTACCGTAAACATTTCTGTCTCAACAAGGCTTTTCATATAAGCCACCCCGTCTTTTATACAGTAATGATACGCCAATTCAGACATTAACCTAAGGGCCTGCTTACCTGAAAAAAACACTACAAGGTAAACTAGGTTATTAACATATGGAGCACTAGTTCTCTGTGATGAATTCTTACATGAACAATCACCTAAATATGCAGAAAGTGCAAGGTAACCCTGAACTGCAGTAAGCTGTCTCTCATTGATTCCAAAACCCAATTTCAGATGCTTAGAAGTCAGGTGTCAAACAGCAAGGCTTCCTTTGTAACCAATCAATGTGTAAATAGGCACACAGGATGAATCACTATCTAGAGGTACTTATTTCTTGTCCTTTGGTATAAAAGAGCCTAGATGACTAACTTAATTAAACATCTAAAATTAAGCACGTCAAATCCAAGTATCCAATACAGGACTGTAGTAGCTAGCACGCTGAAACTCTTTCTTGCCCACAGCTCGTTTCCTTCCTAAACGTGTGCTACCATACCCGTTAACCAACACCTTCTTTGACGGTTTTTTTACCTCAAATCATTGCAATCACCTAGCATGGCCCCTCAAACAGTTGCATTACTTGCTCTGACAGAGCACCAAAGCAACAGCATTGGGTTAGGAACTTGAGATAGCTTGCTATGAGAGATGATGTTCATGTAATAGTACCTTGGAAGTTCTGACGCAGATTAAAATTAGCTGGATGTGTATCTGGCCACCCACACTTACATCTGCCTATCCTCCTAGAAATTCTTGCTCTCCTTTCACCAGATAAGATTATGGATTGTGAAACAGCTGCTACACAGGCAGAAACTTAGCACGCTAAGGAAAACTAAAAATTAATGCCAGCTTTCTTTACGAGACTTAAGTTATAATTTGCAGTTACTTCACAAGCTGGTGAGCCACCCTGGCCATCAGTAGTAGGCACCTCTGAAGATGAGGAAACAGATGTGGACAGAAACCTCTACAGCTGCTTGATTTCTGCATGTGGTTCTGCATCAGAACCACAAACAATAAGAGTACAGGAAAAAGGGTGATATGAGTCAGCCTAAAACACACCTCCAAAAGAATTCTTCTAATTAAAACACAGCAGCCAAATGAGATGCAGCAGACACTGATCTCAATAAAATGGCTCAACCTCAACGGGTGACATTCCTACCAGCGGGCTGACTGGCTGCTATAGTCACCATGTGGCCATTCCCAAGCAGAATTTAACTCAACAACTTCTGCTTCAAAACTGTCATCATCTAGGATTATATAGCAAAAGCAGTGGCCACAATTCAGTGAATAATGGTAACTTGTTAAGCTGAGGTTACTTGATTTTACACTATCCTTTACTTTGACCCTCAGCTTTTGCATTGCTTTTCATACCACTTACAAACAAAAGATTTTAATCTTTAACCTGCTTTGATATTGAACACTAACATTCCCTCTTCAAAAAATCCCTCTATGCGACTCTAAGGCCCCGCAACAAAAAAAAAAAAAAAAAAAAAAAAGGAATAGGGTACAGCTCCATTACTGCAAGTATTCATGGCAGAAAGTGTACATTTACTCTGTAATCACTGGATTCTAAAATATGTCTCTTTACTATTATTATTACAAATGAAGTTTTTGAGTATAGAAGGCCAAAAAAAGAATGTTGCACACAGAGGTATTTCTGTGTGGAACAAGAGTACCTTTAAAGCCATCTTTTAAGCCATCTGACCACTAAAAAATTGTCTTTCAAAGTACAAAAGTAACACTTCAAAGCTTATATCAACTTTTGCCATTCATCAGATCCATGTAACCCAAAATCTGACTCTGGATAATAACGCACTATTTCAAGCAAAACCACTACTTTTATAAAAAGCCAAGGAATTTACTGTTCAGCTACAGTAAATTATTTCTTTGAAACCTTGCATATATTTTCCAGTTTTGACACTCTTTTACTAAAACTACTTAAAGACATTTTCACACTACGTTACCCAGCTAAGCTACTTCCAATGAGGCACAAACAACTTGCCAACTTCAGCACTAGAAACTGCTGCAAAATAGGTCCAAAACCACAAGGCTGTACATACAAGACACACAACAAATCTCATCTGTATTTAAAAATACATGTATCAGATAAATGAATGTAAAAAGCGGTTTTACATCCAGTTAGGTTTCAGTTTACTTATTTAGAGTTGATTCTCTGTGCTAATAGTACCAGTATGACTAAGGAACAGCCCTTACAGTGTGTTGGAATTCACATACGAAGAACATCTGGCACCACTGGACATAGACAGGTCCTGATACAGCCATCTAGCTATCGCATCCTTACTCCATACGCTATCCTGCCTCAGAGAAAATTAGCAGACACATGTTCTAAGACTAACAAAGACAACTCTTAGCAGCACCTTAGCTGACACATAGCGTGAAGTATAAAAACTTTACATACAGCAATTTCCACAGAGGGCAGCCCTTCGTAAGACAACCCCAAGTCTGGCATCACTTTCGCTGTATATTTTCTTCATGCCTTCTACCACTTTAGTTACTGCACATGTATTAATTTAGGAAGTCAAGCATCAAAGCTTGACAGCTGAAATTTATTTGTTAATTGACCTACTGAAAAGCTTACAAAACAGGTATCATTTGTCTTAAGCTCCCCTCCAAGACAAGCAAATAAAGACATCTCTGATGACAGATTCAGAGGTCTTTGTCTTCAGGCATGGACCAAGACTACAGTTTCTCAGCAGAATTCAGAAAGCATTTGAAGTGACCTATTTGAGAAACTGAGTAAGCGTGCTACAAAGAGCACCACAACCTGAAAGACTTCAGAGACTAGGAGAGTTGCATTCTCCTGCAAAACCTCACAGTACTGACTGATCATGTATGAAACACTATCAACCAGATACTTAAAAACTACTGTTGCTGATGCTGCATGCCGTAACTACAGACAAACATAATTATGGAGGCTCTGAGCCAGTAAGTTGTGTAAAGAACATGAAATCAAATTTCTTTATCGTTGTACCTACTCCCTTACTGTTTGACAAACTACAGCTAAAGTCAGAATGGATCAGCACTGCGTGGAAAATTTCATCCTCTACCACCCTGCCTGGTGACAACAAATGCAGTTGTTTCTGCTGCACTGCAGTGAACCAAAACCAACTCACTGACAAATGATCTTTTTTTTTTTAAAAGTCTCTCTTCAATTTAGTTGAGTTTCCCCATCTAATTCACCATAGAACCACACCAATGCAGGAACAAGAGAGGTAAGAATAAAAGGGTAACTGCATTTCCTTCTGCAGCAGTACCAGCTCAGCAGGCTTGCTGATCTCAATGACCTTGAACTTGTCAAAAAGGCAAACTTAGTACCCTCAAGGTCAAACCAGGGAAGATGCATTTACAGTTCAATCTTTGAGTTTGTTAACTGACATGTATGTACATCTGCAGAACACTGATCTAAAAATCAGTATAAGAGAACTGAAAAACCTCTGGCTGAGTAAAAACTTCATGACTTCAAAAAATGCATGAATTTAGATGACCGCAATTTTTATTGTAATTGAAGACTGTGCTCATTAGCCAAAAATTAAGGCATCCTGAAATAGTTTCAAATTGACAGTTCCAATTTTCAGAAAACAGTGTTTTTTCAGTGTTGTACAGCCATCATGTACAACTGGGCAGTTTTTTTCATGTATTGTGGCTACTATGACCACACATTAAATTGAAGCTCAGACACCTCATTAATTTCTCAAGAGTTCTCAAAACAATTAGCATTATTATTAGCATTATTCAGTAAAATTGGGAAGACCCCATGTAAACTAGAGCCTCTGTTTCAGCTCAGTGGCAAACTGTGACAGCTTGGCAATGTAAATCACAAAACAGAAATGTTTAGGTTGCCAAGGGCCTCTGGACATCACTGGTCCCACCTTCTGCAGAAAGCAGGGCCTTAGATGAGATGACCCAGGACCCTGACAAGCCAAGTCTTCAAGGGAGACTCCAGCACTTCTCTGGGCAACCTATTTCTGGTTAACTGCTCTAATGGTAAAGAATGTTTTTCCTACATCCAGACAATTTTCCCTAAAGCACTCCATAGCTTCCTGCCCCGTCACCATGCTCCCTTGTGAAGGGTACACCTCCATCTTTCTCTGCAACTAGTTTCTCGGTAATGGAAGACTGCGATTAGATCCTCCCTCCTCTAGGCTGAACAAGCTCCATTTCTTTAGCCTTTCTCCACATGCCAATGTGGCTAAGGTTAGCCCTTTGCATTATGATTCTAACGCATCTCCATGGTATTGTCACTTTAATGCCTAGAAAGAGTTAAGAGTATAGCATGCCTAGACTTCATCTTGCTGTCACTTAAAGAAAACGACAAAATACACTGAAACATTGGGTAATTCTTAATGAATAAATGATTTACATCTCTGAAATCAAAACTTCTAACTTTCCTTTTGAATATAAAGTTGTGCATTATTCCACACACAGTTCGGTGCTATCCATACTAGTCCTTACATGTTTTTGCCAAGTGTTTGTACTTTCAACTGAAATAAAGCTTGATTGAGCAGGAAGACTTGATCAAAGCCATTAAGCATTCTTCATAGCATAACCTGCAGGAGATTACACAGTGAAAAGCATCCTATGATTTTATTGGTTGAATAAGAGATCGAACCCTCTACATGTGTCCAAGTTTTTATGGAGTGCAGCTTGACAATCAAATTATTAATCCTCTTGTGCCTCAGATGTAACTGACTACCTTACGTGAAGACCTCAAGAATCTGAAATAAATGCATTCTGAAGCCATTACAGGGACAAGCGCCCCTCTAATTCAAAGTGAGGACCATATTTCACTAGTATTTGAACTCTTATACTAGCTAATGAAGATTTAAATTATTTGTTACATAGACAAGAGTCTTCTGCATGCTGACTTCGAGCTTCGAAAGGCTCAAGTAATTTATTTTAAAATCGGCTTCCAGGGTGGATTAAAAGAGTGAAGCAGAGCACTGAAAACAGATTAAAAGGATCAAGTCGTCTTCCCTCGCAGACACGGGGGAGTTTCGGCGGGCACAGACTAAATCCCTGCATCACCTCTTGTTTTTCGGCGGCCGCCTGCTGGCGGGCAGACTTGCAGGCAGCGCCTTCCTGTCGGCCACCGCGGCGCCCGGCCGTCCAGGCGGCCGGCACGGTGCGATGCTCC
>NW_009229816.1:0-4072 GCF_000690835.1 Fulmarus glacialis
GTGCTCGCAGCCTGGCTGCTTGGCAGCAGCCGGGAGTGCTGGCCGAGGGATTTTGCTGCAGCATCCTTCCCAGCGGTTCGGGGAGGGAAACAAACGGAGTTGCGAGGTGAATCGTGGGTACCAGGGGAGTGCTCCGGAGGTACCTGCTCGCTGTTGATACCGGCGGAGCCAGCGGGGATAGAAACAAGCCTGATCTCAGCCCGGCAGCTGGGCGTCCTGGTCTGCAGCAAGCGCAGGGTTATTAAATCCAGATGACAGTGTGTGAGAGCAGAGTATTTTGTAAGAAGCGACAATTGCTCAGGAGCCAGCATCGCCTGGGTCCTCCAGATGACCTCGAACCAGGTAGCTCTGCTTGGGATCCTTTTTTATTAGAGAAGCGGAGTTGGTGTCTGATGATGTCATGCTCAGGGGGAGGGAAATAAAAAAAAGAAGATAGATTGCAGTCCTAACGCAAGGAGGATGCAGCAAACCACATAGAGGGTCCTCTCCTTTAAGGAAGACGAGCCAAAAGGCAGAGCCCCTAGGAGGGTCTCTCTCGCCCTCCTGCTTCAAACAGGAAGACTTTGCCTTCTGTAAACGGAGCTGGCTGTGTAATGCATTATACATCACGAGGTTAGACCTCTTCTGATTTCTTAAGGGAAAGGCTATTTTATTTCTCAAGTGGCTGCCAGCAGGGATGCTGTAAGAGCGCGTAGAGACGGTGCATCCTCCATCCCACACTGACTCCGACCCGCACGGTCAACTGCAGACCGGGAACTTGGCGAGGATCAAGGACCAAATCTGGAGCCAATGCAGGGGGAGAGGAGCAGCCTCAGCTTTTTTAGCAAGTGAATGGGGAGGGGGAGGAGGGTAGTATGAGCAGTGATGTCATTTTTAACTAGTTCCTTGCAGAGCCGGGGAGTGAAGTTAGAGGAAAAACCTGCAGTCTCAGAATGGCTCTCAGCCTTGACTGGAGACTCTAAATGACTGAGGGTCCCCACAATGGTAATTCATTTTCTTTCCTATGCAGAACTGTTCTGGTAGACCTTTATTTTGGGTCAAGCAGAGGGCATTTCTTCTCTCTCTCTCTCTCTCTCTCTGTGTGCTTTGAGGGTTTGACTTCAGCTTTTGCCTCCGGTTTGTTAAACACCTTGCAGGTTATTTGAAGTTTTGCCTGGGTAGTTTGAGAATTTTTCTCTGGTGTGGGAATCCGTGTCATTACAGGAGAGAGTTTATCATGCAGCATTTCTGCTACTTGTCAGGAGGGGAGATGCAGAGGTTGCCAAGCACACAGCTTTCTGCATGGGTAATGTACTTTTAAGATCACAGGTGGAAAGAAAGGGACTCGGCTGGCATTTGTTGCTGTAATGGATGGCATTTAACATTGCTTGTAAGAGGCAGAAAGACTTCTGGTCAACTATATAGATAGAAATGGATCTGGCTTTGGTGACAATTTCTTTGCTTTTGATTGCCAGGTTTTTGTTACAAGCATTTTAATTCTAGTGGAACTGAATGTCAACGTGAGAGGTTCTGGCTGTTTGAGGCAGTATATGCATGTATATTTCTTCATGGCATGTGTTAACCACTTGCGTGCTGCTCCCTCCGCTGCACTCGCCCTGTTGCTGTCTTTCATAGAAATCAGCGGGCTGCCAGGCTGCGCCGTGGACAGTCGGCAGCACAGAGGGTTATGCTGCTCGCCCGTTCCTGGAATCAGCAGCAGCAGCAGCAAAGCCAGTTTTAGATAAAAAAGGTTGTCAAGACAGGTCCATCAAGGGTAAAGTGGCTTAGCCAAAACGGCGGGCAGGGAAGAGCATTCCCAGTTTTTATTTCCAAGTATTCAGCTACTGGTATCACTGGCACAGTTTGGGTTTGTGGTTGTTGTGATGCTGCTTGGTCCGAAGGCAGAGGCTGTAACTCCGAGAGTCCAGTTGGCTGTGGAAGGCTCGTAACATTCCTCTCTGGGCTCCCATTTACCAATGGTGAGACTTGCTTGTCTTCTCACCCAGAAGAACATCCAAGATAGCTGAGGAAGCCAGACCTCAGTTTTGCTTATTAGGAACTTAGGACATGTATGTGATAGCCATATACCTTCTCCTGTAGCCTATCATGGCAACTGTGAGCTCAAAGATGGGAGATCTGGGCTCGAAAATGAAAAGAGGCGGAATAGAGATGGGAACATTGTGATACCTTCTGAATATGAAATGTTCCCTCAGGAGGTGCTGGGGGAATCCGTTGCTCCCCCTGAGAAAGCTCTCAGTGAAGAGTAAAAGAGCCTCTCTTTTACCAGCGATCACGAAGATGCTGGCAGCCGTCACAGGGGCCATTTTGAACTCCTCCCCCTGCAACACGCCATGGTGCAGAGGGAGAGTAAATCTGGTAACCTCTTTCTTCTGCCAATCCTCCCAACGTTAGCCTTAGCGTTGGAATATGTAACTCGGAGCCAAAAGCCAGGCTTTCAAAACAACGTGTTCATATCAGTGTGGTTTTCATCCAGATGTACGCTTGCCTTCACTGATAGTGCTGATGTGGGGCAGTGTGCCCGGCAGGTGGAGGGAATGGATAAGAGGCTGTACTGAACTAGTCACCACGGCATATGGAAGCTTTCCATCTCTCTAACACTAGGCTGAATCTGCTGCTGTGGATGGGCAACTTTGGTTTCCTCTGATTTTCGTATGGCACCCTTCACCAGCAGGAAATTAATGCATTTTAAAAAGGAGAGCAAAGAACTGTGCATCTGGAGTAAGTATCGCTTCATCCTCATCCTTTGGGCGCTCAGGTATTCCCCCTGCCCCCTGCCTGGAGTATTCCAGGGCACTAGTTCTGGCTTGTTTGTCTCAGCTCAGTTCATCTGAGGTGAGCAATTGCAAATTCATGGCACTAGAGCTGGAGTCCACTACCCAAAGAAGAGAGGAGCTGCATGTGACTGCAGCCGGTGTGCCCGCTTCTGCAGCCTTCCCCCTTAGGAACCAGCTGACTTTGCAGCAGGGAAGGTTAGGAAGACCTTTCCAAGTGCAAAGAGAAATAAAGGATTGGGACAGGTGTCCTACGGAGCTTATGGGGTGTCCTTCTTTTAGGCTTTTTAAGAACAAGTAAGAATAAAATTGGGATGGACTAGAAATGCTCAAACCACTTTAGAGCAGTGGAATTACGCTTGGCTTTGCATTTTGGCATGTTTAGGACAGGTTTGGTCACACATCAGTCAAAATTCACTATAGGAAGCATCTTCTGTGTCTGGGTGCCTCATTTGCTGTTTATAGCATTTTAGCTGTGTTTCAGGGTTGCACAAGTCACGGACCAGACAGTTTTCTCACGGTTCCTTCCTGCCCTCCATTTCTACTGCAGGATGACTTAGGCCCATTGAGGTCCTACCACCAAGGGGACAAGAATGGTTCAGTCCCTGAGCCCATTGAGCTGTAAAACTTTTTACTGCTGCTGTCAGCAAAAGCATTACTGATGTGTCAGTGATGGACATGATTTTTAGGAAATGGGAACCACTGCGCAGAAGTGACTGCAAAGGTTGCAGTATCTCTCTCGACTTCAGTGAGCTTTGGGTCTTATCATGAGTTGGCAACTGTGTTTGCTTACACCAGACTCTGGTCAAAACTGCACTTGGTTTGGAGTGGTCTCTTGGAGAGGGTTGGGGCAGTGGAGCATGAAGGAAGCAGACTTCACCTGAGTGATGTAGTTGACCGCTGCCCACGAGGAAGCACATTTTTCATACTGTAACTCTGACACAGTATGGCTTTCAATCATCTTCAGTGTAATCCTTCTGTATGTTTATGTGGTAGAATTTACTTACTCTTCCAGTTGTTCTCACCTTGCACGGTCCTCTCAGGAGAGGAAGCTCCACGGGAGTAAATATACGTATGCTCCATGGGAGTAAATTCAAGCTAACAGGTGTGTCAAAGAGGTCTTTTATGGTGCGTGCAATGGTGATCAAAGTTACAGAAGCAAATTACAAAGAGGACCGAGGCTGGGTACCCAAAGCCCCCACAGGAGGTGAGGAAATCCCTTTCAAGGGATGAGATCACATCTGTCCTAGGAAAGGATCCTTATCAGGGCTGCAGAGAAAGTGCAAATAACTTGGGGGCGG
>NW_009229817.1:0-6081 GCF_000690835.1 Fulmarus glacialis
CGGGGGCTCTCAGCCCCGCCGCCAGCGAGGTCACCGGGAGGCGTGCGCTTATCCCGGGCTGTTCCTGCTAACAAAGAATTGAGCGAGATAGCTTTCTTATTCAATACCAGCTCATCTGCTATTTGCAAGGGAGGATTTCAAATCTTCTGAGGCGCTAAGGCATGAATGTAAGCTACCGCAACAGGATTTTTATGGAGATAAGGCAGAACTTGCAGGCAGAGGCATCCGGTGCTCTGGACTCCTCAGACCTTTATTCCCCACTGGCCTGTGGAAAACCTAACAGATTTATAGAAAAGGCAAAGCTTGCAAGAAACAAAAAGACTCAATTAAATCCCTTTCTTCCAATTTATTATGCCATGCCACAGATGAAAACAAGAGCGTACAGTATAACCAGAGGTGCACAGAGAAAGCCAATTTATGCCCCGGACTTGGGAGCAGCAAGTGCCTGAGAAACAGCAGGCATTGATAATGAGTGAGTAATCTCTGGGAGAGCTTATCCAATAACTCAAACAAGATAAAATAAAAATGTCTGCAACAGGCAGTGGGATCTTTTTTAATGAATTTGCTTTATGAAGTGTTCATAATCCGTGTTCATTCCATCTTCTAAAATCAGGTTTATCTGAATAAAGTTCAGACAAATATGTTTTTAAGACCTGTTTATAGGCCTTTAGAAAAACTGAATATTTAGTAATTAGATTATAAACTTGCACTTTACGGTCACATGGAGAAATATGCCTGTCGTTCCCGCTGGCAGAGCCAGTGCCTTCCCGGGAGGGGTGGCTCCTGCCCCGCTGCCCGACACCCGGCGTTGCCTCCCAGCCCTGGGCACCGGCCACCACTTGCCCCGGGCACACCCCGCACACATGCGCACGCACACGCACACATCTACACATGCACACACATTTACAGGTGCACAGGTACGCACAGACACGTGCACACGCACACAGGCAAGTGCACGCACATGCACACGTACACCCCTGCATTGCACACGTGTACACACACGCACATATACACACAAGCACACACGCGTGCACACACACCCACGCACTCCCCAACTAGTCTCACACAAGAAGAGTTTTGGGTTTCTTTGCTGCCTCCATTACCAAATGCTTATTGGTTTGTGTCCTGCTTTGTTTATCACCTTCCCTGTTCATTATTATTCCCTTTGAACCGAAATGCATCATTTGCTCTCACGTTCCTCACGCTCTCACCTGAACCTAGATGGGAAATAAAGGCACCCGCTCCCGTGCTCTACTTTAGCAGCGCACTCACAGGTATAAATAAAGGAACATAGGTGGAAGAATTACAAATTCAAATTTTCCTCACCCAGCTGCTCCAAAGGCAGCTCATTTGTGTGTGACCCCTTATTAAGGCTAAACCTAATGACAGTCAATCCCTAAATTTTCTTTCCAAAATGTGTGCGTGAGAAATGCCTTCATACCTCATTCAGAGAGGGAAGCAAAAATGGGTGAGCTATTTGACCAGTATTAATTTTGACTATTCATGATCAAGCCAATGACTGAATATTTTGAGAAGATTTTTCAAATACTTTTGTGCACAGGATAAATACCAGGGAACTCATATTTCCTTCCAAATAGCCTCCGCAGAGGAAGATGCTAAATTTAGTAACTAAATTATTCATGATATGATATTCTCTTGATCTTAATCTTTGACTCTTTTATGTCAGGCAGCAGAATACACGCTGAAGACAAATATTTTTCAAGGCTGCTGTCTACTACACACAAAAAATGTACCTTCAGAGGCAGACTAGGCCAGGAAAACACCACGTCCATGCAGTGAGACCCAACAGCATCTACCAGCGGTGGAGCTGGTTTCTCCCTCCACGCACAGCGGCTCCAGGCTGCCGTCTATGCCAGTGCAGGCGGTGTTCCCAGGGCATTTGCTGGCCTCAAGTCCCACAAGAAGCCTCATGACTTTTTTCGTTGACTTCCTTGCCATCGGCTTTCACCCCACAGGCACGACTTAGCACGTGGATGTGCTCCGTGGTCCGCAGGGGGGGATTTTGCCGTGGCGTCCTGCGAGCAGCCTGTTTGCCGGGGCTGGGAGGCAGCGGACACACCAACGCTCAGGTGCGAGCAAAGGAGCTCCTCTGCGTGCCGTGCTGCTAGCTTCGGTCCAGGAGAGCTCATTTCAAACCAGTTTAAATATCTCCTTCCAATATTGCAGTCAAAGACTCGTCCCAAATGATTACCTGGAGGCCTGCAGCTTTCAGACTTCTCCTGAACCCTTGACTCTGTGCTAGATGGCACGTTCTGCTGCTGAGGACACTTTCCCTCATACGTGACTCCAGCCTGGACGGCAGCTATAAACCTCATCACCACAACACGAGCGTTGATCTCTGCCAGGGGAAAAACCATCTGCATGATTTCATTAAAGCCAGTGCTGATCACCAGCGAGAAATGTGTCCCTTTTTGGATTAAAGCAATATTAACACACAGAGCCAGCTAAGGACACTATATATGTGTCTCTAGAATATTACAGAAGACTGTGTTGGGAGTGACAACTGATTCACCTAAGGAGATAATTTCCAACCTAGCTCTCAGCAAACAGCTTACGCTAATAAAACAGTTTCTCTCCATTTCTCCCAAGGGGCTGCTCGAGCACGCTGCTGCCCGGGGTCCCGGGCTGTGACGCTGGCAGCAGCAGCCCTCTTTCTTTCCTCCCATGCTGAGAGCAGGGAGCGTTGGTTACAAACTGCATTTTGAGGGCGTATGTCCATTTCTGCCGGGGAATAACAAGGCTCTGATGGAAAAGTTCAGATGGTGCCTATGCTGTCCACGCATTTCCAACACTGCGACTCAACACGCACAAGAGCCTAGATCGGGTCCTGGGTGAGTATGACGAGCACCGTGGGTGCAAGGTTAACAGCACACTGTAATTTTATTTTTCTGTGGGATATCTGCATTAGCATATGGCAATCTGATCACTTGGTCTCACGCATGGATGGGCTGTGGCTTTCCGTTTGGCGGCTGGGTAAATGCTCAGTGCTGCGACCCCCTTTTCATGTCTTTTCCTTTTTATTTCATACACATGACAGGAAAGGACCCTTGCATGGAAAGGGATTTGCAATACTGAGCATTAAGCTTCTGACTAACCCGTTTTGTGATAAACGAATGGGTGAAAAAAAAAGGAATCCCTCTCCATAGTTCTTCTCTATGGGGCTGAAAAAGTGTTTTCCAGGAAGCCTCTTCCAAGTGTGTCATGTATCAAGTGAAAGTCCAGCAGCAGCAGAGTTCATCGCAAAAGGTAGCACGTTTCTCTCCTTTTCTCCGGTCTCCTCCAGCCCATGGCTGTCCCATTCCTCTCCGTGCAGTGTTCGCCCCTCTGCAGGGTTCCCCGCGGGCAGCTCGCTCTGCCCGGTCCCGCAGCCGGCGCGTCCCTGCGCCCACAAACCTGCAGAGTGCCCCGAAACAGCCTCCTGCACGCCCTGGAGCCAGGTTTGGCAGAAAGGCTGGAGGACCTTCTCCCTCCTGTGTCCACTCGTGCAATCCACCTTAATCCTGCGTCCAGCTGCAGCCGAGGAGACCCGAGGATCTGTGGCGGCTGCTGCTCAGGGTCTATCGCGTGGTGTCCCCACAGGTACCCTCCAGCCGGTGCAGAGCCAAGAGCACCCCACAGCTGGAGCGGTGGGACTGCATTTGGGCATCGGTGTTCAATTTAGAGATAGCATTC
Source organism: Fulmarus glacialis (assembly GCF_000690835.1). Taxonomy (NCBI): domain Eukaryota; kingdom Metazoa; phylum Chordata; class Aves; order Procellariiformes; family Procellariidae; genus Fulmarus; species Fulmarus glacialis. Next base: position 3,694 of record NW_009229817.1, read on the forward strand.
CCCTATCTCCAACTTGTAAGAGTCCAAAGCTTGCAACTAGCAGATATGGGCATTTTACAAAACACATCCGGGCATATCTCTTTAGAAATTAGCTTGTGCCGGGGAAGACCACAGCACTTCTGTTCAGGTACTGTCATGGGCTTTGCTTTTCTGACAGGTAGAAGTTTATCTTCGAAAATCTGGCTACCTGCATAGGGGGAAGGTTCATTTTATGCAACACAGCGAAAAATAGGAGTGTGCATCCAGAATTTATACTTTCAAAAAGCAGACAACTCTCATCTCATCTAGAGTCAGCTCACCACCCGTTCGGCTGCAGACCAAAGACCTTTCTTTTCTCCTGACGTCCTGTCTCTGCCGCTATAACACCAGTTATGTTGGGGTTTGTTTGTTTGTTTGCTTATTTTTGTGCTAAAAGCTTTGAAAGAACTCTGAGGAACACCTGTACACTCCAGTTACGCTATTATCTAATGATTTAGGCACAACTTATCTGGTAATGTGGAAATCATGTCATGTTTGTTAAATTGAGGATTTAGTTGTGTGAGTCAACAGATTTAATTTCTTGGGTAATAAACTGCTCTGAAATGATTTCTGACTCATCCTTTTCTTGCTTTAGAAGATGTATGAGGATTGCAGGAAGCCCACGCTGGTGGGGACCCTGCACCGCGCGTGGGGGGATGCCCGCTGTGCTGAGCCATTTGCCCCAAAGTGCTTTGTGTTACTCATCCTCAGGGGCAAGCGATATTTGCAGCCTGAGTCATCCTGCCCCGTGGGGTGGATCTTCGCAAAATCAAAGCAGCTGAAGCCTGGGCTCAGTTTATTCGTCCCTCACGTGGGATCTGGTCAATGGTATCAGTGACTCTGCTCCTCATTTAACTTCTCCAGGCCTTTTTACGCCTCTTTCAGCCAGTCTGGTGGCCCTCTTTCAGCTTGCTCCAGCAGGCAAACGTTTCCTTGTGCTTCAGGAAGCACATCCATTTGCGGGGACGGTGTACAGTGCACATCGGAGGTCGGCGCAGGATCGCCCTGCCCGGGCTTCACGCTGGGCGGTGCCGTGTGAAGCCTTTCGTGCAGAAGTGAGAGAACTGTGACAGACAATCCACATTTTTAAAAGATAGCTCTAAGATCCTGAGCTTTTCTTTCTCTTTCTATTTTTAGTTTGGTTTTTTTTCCCTTCCATTCTCTACGTGCCTGAAAAAAAAATGTTTTTAATACAAGGCAGCTATGCCGTCTTTCTCCCAGTGCAAGGCTGATTCAGATGCATGCACCAGAGACGGAGACTTCCTCTTAACTTCCCAAGGATGATACAGACTCTTCCATGAGATTCATTTGAAATCCAAGCTGTCAGCTAATTTTCACAGGTTTTGCTCTTTGCCTTTGCTTGCCTTTTTTCAGTTTCTCTCTTTGCTTTGCACACGCGTATGCACACACCCATGCAGGTACTAATGTGATTTAATCATCGGCTTCAAATTACACTATGCTGATTTTTTCAGCATACCTGTGTTCTCCCTTTAAGATGGTTGTTGACGCAAGAGGAAGAAAAAAATCTCCATGGACATGCAAAGAGAGTTTGAACAGAAAATTGTGATTCTGAGGCACATTCAGCTTCCATCTGCCCCTAATGAAGAGCCATCACCTTGCAGGGTCTGACCCGTAATCAGGAACTTTCCATCCGAAAGTTCTTTAAACTGATAAGACTGCAACGGCGTTACGAATGCATTTATCATTTCATATTTTCTCTCCTATCTTTACAGACACCCCAGATAAGGCAATGCACTGAAGAGTTATTTATGGTTAGCGTGACCATTAGATGCATATGTGCGTGTAACGTATAGTTTCTGTAATGGGACTGTAAATCGTTTCAATTATTCATCTTTGCTGTATTTACAGCAGTGACACTTTTTAATATTGCAATTTCTTATTCATCTTTGCTAAATTTACAGTAGTGACATTTTTTAATATTGTAACTTCTTTTCCTGCAATAGGCAGCTATGGGTCTCTGTCAGACCGAGATGAAATTCTTTGGGAAGTGATGAGAAAAGCTCAATTCAGTTAACTGACAAAGAGATCTTTATGCAAGGAGCTTCCCGAAGTAGATAATGAAGAAATATGTGCCTGTTTATGTATGCAGCTAAACCAGCACAGATGACTCACCCTTTGATCAAGAGTCATTTGAAGTAAGGAGCCGCCTTTAAATGAAGCGAAGTATCAATGTAAATTAAAACAGGAAAAGAAGCATGACATGTTGGTCCCAGACCTACTATTGACTCCACTAAGAACAAGATCAGACTCATTATGTACCCAATTAACCAGGCCCAGCTCCAGGAGCCCGTGCAGCACGGAGGGAGGGGGTGGGAGGCGGCAGCGCTCGCCCCGGGGACGGGCACCGGC
>NW_009229818.1:0-1181 GCF_000690835.1 Fulmarus glacialis
TGATTCTACGATTTGTTCAATGATTTCCTAACAAATACAGCAGAAACTCTTAAAGCTGTCAAACCAATGTCACAGGACATGGCAGCACATGCCCATGCCATGCCTCCTGGAACGTGAAAACATGAGAGTCTTGACTTAAAAAGCACGTGCACCTGCTAAGGAGGAAAAGGACACAGCTCTTCAGAGATTCAAGAATGCAAATATCATTCATCATTGCAAACAGAAAAGTGATAGCACGTGTTCTGACAATGACCATGATATCTTGCTTCTCTCAACAGCTGATGATTTTTTTCTGGAATAATGTTCACCAGACTTTCTAAAGAAGCTGCTGAAAAGATCCTTTGGAAAAGTCAGTCTGGTTTGCAGCATGCTCATTGGAGAGCTGATGTAATTTTTCCAACCCAGCGAACTCAAGAAGAGTGCAGAGAGGATAATGAAGAACTACATGTACCTGTAGTTGATCTAACTCAAATATGTTTAATACTCTCATCTATGACCATCCTTGGTAATTTATTTGCAAATTTAGTTGTCTGGACATGTTTGTGAATAGGATTCAGTCATTTCACAAAGGTCAGGTTATGTGAGAGTTTTCAATTGAGAAGGAATATCAGAATTTATTACTGTCCAACTGCTGCTCTTGTATAACACTTTTTAAATAAGAGTGTGGTGCAACTAAAGGCGGCAATAGTCAATCCAATCCATTTTCCACAGATGGTAGAATTTTTAACCCACTGGTCCTAATGATGCTAGTATTTGCTGACAGTTGTGCACTGGCTGGACGTGCACCAGTGCATGAAGGACATTGCTGACTGTTTTGAATTTACTACAGTGGGGATGGGTATTAACAGCAGCATAAAAAAAACAGAAGTCCTGTTCCAGACACAGCTTGTGTCAGTAGTGTACATTTGAAAATACAGCCCTGAAATCTCTAGGCATACTTGGCAATCTTGGCAGCATGGTGTAGTCAAATTCCACTTCTGATGACAAAATCATAGAAATGATTACAAAACCCAGACATTTTTGGAGATTAAAACCCATGTTTCTGGAATGAAAGAGGCATTCAACATTAAAAAAAAGTAAATGTGTTCCATGCACTTCTTGATGAGATATATCCAGTGCTTTGGGGTTTGTTTTTTGGGTTTGTTTCGTTTTCCCTCCTCCTCCTCTTCCCGCCCCCCCCC
>NW_009229818.1:1192-2486 GCF_000690835.1 Fulmarus glacialis
CCCCTCCCCCCCCTCAATTTATAGTGGCATGGCACAGGAAAGGCTTGAAAAAAACGCCACTGGTGTCTATTCAGTTTGGGATTTCTTTGACAAATTCTCCAAATAATTTCTTGGTTATTATCTCAAATATAAGATTCAGCTCCAGGTTAAGACACTTAAGCATAGCTGCTGGCAACTGAAGTGCCTAAGCTCCCATAAAAGTCAATAACTCTGTCCTATCAGTGGACTCTCAAGAGACTTGCAGCTGATCAGCTGTCAGAGGCAGGAATTCAGGTACCTCAGCTTACACACCTAGTGCTATTTTAGGTATCTGATGGTATTTGAGGCATCTGCGAAAGGCTTAGAAACGTGACCAAAAGGAAATCCTTTTCTGGAGAAGCATCTGGAAGTTCAGTGGGATTCCTTATGACATTATTTTCATATGGCACTCAACACCTACTTCTACACAACAGACCAGACAAACACAGCAAGGAAATTTTCTCCATCAGATTTATAAAATAATTCCAATGAATTTGCTCCATTAAGAACCAAAGAGTCCTGAATCTTGTTGGTGATTGTATTGTTGAGTATAATGTTTGTTATATAGAGGTCTGCAGAGATGCTCTATAGAGATACTATAAAACATTATTATATTGATGACAAGCTTAGGGTGCCAATTCCAAAATAAAGAATTTGGATCATCTGGTTTTTTCACTGCTTTTTAGCTCTTGTGGCAGAAATACATTCAGAGTGTCTTTCATATTTAGATATAGAAATGCTGTATTGAAAACCACTCTACATTTATTATGACCACTCATGTTTAATAGTAATGCAAAGAAAATTAACCTTCACGCATCTCAATGCAGAATTAGGGTGACATAAGTGTCCAGACTGATCCAGGGACAATGAATTTAAAAGGGAAAATGAATCAATGCAGATTTCAGAAGGTTTTTTAGTTACTTGTGTTTGACAATGTTTCCATAATAATAATTTAAAAAAGTTTTCAAGCACTTTCTTTCATGCATTAGAAGTCACAGAAATTGCAGGTAATATATGTGGTAGGACTTTCTTATTTCATATCCACAAGTTTCCACACTTAATTACAGCACTTTTAATTTTAAGAATAACTGAAAAGTGCTCTTTCCAAGATATAAAAACCTGAAAACATCATTAGCAAGGAGATGTAGACTTGGCAACAAGAGGACCAGTCCAACAAAATAACAGTTAGTCAGCTATTCACAAAAGCTCATTTCTGCCCCTTCCCTGTTATAGCAAATATATCTTCAGCCTTTTCCAACCCACCCCCCCTCCCCCC
>NW_009229819.1:0-8206 GCF_000690835.1 Fulmarus glacialis
CTGGTGGATGAAAAGCTGGACATGAGGCAATGATACGTGCTTGCAGCCCAGAAGGCCAACCGTATCCTGGGCTGCATCAAAAGAAGCGTGGCCAGCAGGTTGAGGGAGGTGATTTTGCCCCTCTACTCTGCTCTGGTGAGACGCCACCTGCAGTATTGCGTCCAGCTCTGGGGCCCTCAGCACAAGAAAGACATGGACCTGCTGGAGTGGGTCCAGAGGAGGGCCATGAAAATGATCAGAGGGATGGAATGCCTCTCCTATGAGGAAAGACTGAGAGAGTTGGGGTTATTCAAGCTGGAGAAGAGAAGGCTTTGGGGAGACCTTATTGTGGCCTTTCAGTACTTAAAGGGGGCTTATAAGAAAGAAGGCAGCAAACTTTTTAGTGGGGCCTGTTGCGACAGGACAAGGGGTAATGGTTCTAAACTAAAAGAGGGTAGATTTAGACTAGGTATAAGGAAGAAATTTTATACAATGAGGGTGGTGAAACACTGGCTTGCCCAGAGAGGTGGTAGATGCCCCATCCCTGGAAACATTCAAGGTCAGGTTGCAGGGAGCTCTGAGCAACCTGATCTAGTTGAAGATGTCCCTGCCCACAGCAGGGCGTCGGACTAGATAATCTTTAAAGGTCCCTTCCAACCCAAACTATTCTATGATTCTGTGAGTCTAATGATAGGTGATGGAAACCCAACGTGGTGGACAACAAGGCAATTGCTACATTGCAGTTTCTCAGTCCGTGTCTATCAGGAGCAGCCTGCTCCTGGAACACCAGGTCCAAATTTCCATTAAACACTTCCAACAAATACATAAATGTTTCCAGACATTCGGGGTAGTGAAACATCTTTAACCCTGTACAGCTGGGAGACAGCTTCCCAGTAATCCTAAATAAATCTTTCACAAATCACAAGAAACAGTCAATCTCCTACTGCAAGGGGAGGTCTTGAAGCATCTAACCAGGAGACTGAAGCTTTCCAAGGTTCACCGTGTCTGTGGAGCAAGAGGAAGCAGCACGGCCAGAGAGATGGATTGCTGCATGCATTTTCCAGCCAGGTTGTGCTGGAGAAGCCTCTTCACCTCCGTGCGCATCTGCTTAGCCTTATAAATCCTATAAATCCTAAGGACTGTCTATGTATTTGTACAGTGCTTGGTGAAATGGCTGGCCCTTTTTGATGTTAAATGTAGTGGGCAACAGGGTCAGGAGAGAATAAAGAAAAGAAGGTGCCGGTAGGGGTGGCTAAGGAGGAGTTCAGTTCCCATCTGGACATTCCCAGCTAACACATACAAAGTGAAACGGCTTTTTTAATGTGTACATAAATTCCTAGGCAATCAGTCAAGCAAGCGGCCTCATAGTTAAAAGCAAAGGCCCAAGTGCAATCTTGCAGTAAGCAGGCATGTTGGCGGCAGGAATAAAATAAGAAAAGAAAAAGGGGAGATGTATCCATTTACAAGGACTGGATTTGCCCTACAGAATGAAAGGCATTGCTAGTCTGTGGCAAATGACACTGTCCTTGTACCTTAAACAACCACAGTTCCAATAAGTCTCTGAAGAGAACTCCAGAAAATGAAAAAAGCAAGTGTCACACATGCTTTTTTAAGGAGATTATTTTTTGCGATCGATCTTTATGTAGAGGGAAACTGATTCTGTCCCATCTCAATCTTAGAGTTTGTTACAAGAATTGCCATTTTTCTAGTCTTCAGTGAACAGAATAATAGTTTGCTTTTTGCTTCACCTTGGAGCGAAACACTGAAACCTAGAATTATTGCCACCAAACAGATGGGGATATTTCTCATGAAGATGAAAAAGCAAAGACCTAATAAATGAAGAACATTTGAGAAGAGAAGGTTAAAGCAGCCTCTGCTGCACTGTGTTTGGCATTACTGTTTTAGCAATGTAGGTGGTTTTACAAACTGGTTTTTTTTTTTATGTTTCAACTGCTGCAGAGCCTCTGAAGGGAAGGGTGGATGGTGTTCATTGTTCACTACAAAGGACCTACCCGACGTGGGTGCAGTCTGGTCACAAACCTGGCCATACTCCAGCATTTCAGGTCTCCAGCAGCTCTGTCTTAGCCAAAGGGTTCAGTACTGCCAGCTTCTCTCTGTGACTTCAGCCCCCCTCCTTGGGAGTCTGTCCCTGCTGGGACCAGCCGGTCCGTCCCAGTAACCGTCCTGAGACTGGGAGGCAGCCAGCTCAGGGGTCTGGTCTCCAGCTTGGCCTTCCCCCTTCCCTCTGTATGTTAAAGGATGCTGGTGGATAACATCACCAGGGACTTCGTGTTTGCAATCAGGGGCTGCACCTGGTGCAAATATGAGAAAATCAGGATGATGGGTAGAGAGGCGGGGTCCCAGGACAGCCCGTGTAGTATAGCTGCACCAGGGTCCTCTGGATATACCCTGGGTGCCTGCTTAGCTGTTCCCACCCAATTTCCTTGCTTGACCTGTCCTTTATGGAAATGAATAATCTGACTCTCTGTGCCGACACAGTCTCTGCTACGTAAATTAGCCATTTTTTGTTCAGTATCTTTTTGGCTGAGCAAAGAGACTCAACAGAGGAAACTGAATTATTGTTTTGTGTGCATGGTGGTTTCTTTTTAAAGCTGAAAGTTTTGAAAGTATTTTATTTAAAAATATTTTATTCCTTCAATTTCTAGTCAGCTGAAAGTTTTCTTTCAAATTTAATATATGGACAATGTTGTCCCCTGAGACCAAACATGAAGAATTTGAGACCCAGCAGAGAGTTTATCATAAAGTCAGCAGTCTGTGAAAACCAACGCTGCTAATAGAAATTTATAGATTTTAAATCCAGAAAGCACATTGCGAATGTGTAATATGACCTCTTGTGTAACATAATCCATAGATTTTTTACTTAAAAATTCGCACCCACCTTAACTAAACCCAATCATTTTGGAAGGATAGCTTGTCTCACTTCAACAGCTCAAGATTTAAAGACATACTCTAGTATTTGTTTTTTTTCCAATGGGTAATTACTTTCACTGTTACAAAATTTTGCCCACTTCTATCGTGAGTTTGTCATAACTGTAATACACACCTGTCTGCTCTGGAAAGAGTCTTCTCACATCCAAGTTCTTCTCACAACCGATCAGCTCATACCCGTAAACCAATAATTTCCTCCCCTTATCCTGCAGACTAACCAGAATGAGCTCCCTCATGTTTGGTGGAAGAGCTAGATTTTACAAACCTTGAATCATTCTTGTTGCTGTGTGCTGGGTTTTCCTTAATTGTTTTTCTGGTGTGTCAGCATCTTGTTCATTTGCAGCGAAAGTGTTCTTTCCTCTTTTGCTTCAAATGGTTGAAAAGTTATGTAGAGCATGTTTTGTGGGCCCATCCATCCTTGAGAACACTGATGTTGGCTAGCAGATCTTCTTAATTTCATCAAGGCCTTTTCTGTTTTTGCCTGCACAGGAGTAAGTCCTTCAATCAGTGAAAATTTGGGGTGGGTAAATAATAAAGCAAAGACATGCAAGGCCACATGCAAGAGAGGGCCTTTCCTTTATGGTCACTGGAGCTATCTGTAACCCATATGAGTTATTCGGGTTTGCACGGTGCATTTTTTTTTGGACATCTTCATGTCCTGGTCTCACAAGCAGGTAGAAGTTGTCACTGGATTTGGAGGGAAGAATTCATGGATTGTTTCACTGTATTTTAGGGCTTGTATACCAAATTTAGGTGGAAGAACTTGAAGGGACTCTACATTATCTGCCTCTGTAACCAACTTGAAATCAACAGAAGACAGAGAGTGGTTTCTTTATGGATGTACATTACTTTTGGCAAATGACAGTTGTAGAGCTGCTTGCCACAGAATGGATGGGCCTAAACAAAACTACCATTCTCCAGCTAGGAAAAATCATATCAATTAGCTGATCTGAAATTTGCTATATAAAACTGATTTGAACAAAACGGCAGATTTAAGCGGCTTCAGATTTTGAGGATATTTGGATCAAATTTGGAATTTGCAGTCGAGACCTCTTGCTGATGACAAAGAAGGTTGCAGAAGTGTTTGATCCTCAGCACAGGCTTACGTGTTACAATCATGAGAATAAACATCGTGTTTCAGAGGATGCCTGTTGCAAAGGTGCTGAGAGTTGATTTCTGTGAAAACTGTAACTAACCCTTTCTAAAGAGAAAGCAGCAGTAGCATTTGTTTGTGTCCATCTATTGAAATGTATCCTGAAAAGAAAAATTCAGCAAGGTGCAAGCGCTCCTCATTCTGTGTTATACCCCATCCCACTTTTCCGGGTGGTTACCCTAGAAAAGCAAATTAGGGAAGGCAGTCCAGTGCCAATGAGCTTAGAGTGAAGAGGAGCAGAAAGCACAGTCCTGTCAGCACTTTGCGGAAACCAGCAGAAACTTCAAGCATCCAGAGTTTTCCCTTTAGTGGCTGATCAAGAGTGATTCTTTACATTATTGCTTTAGCTTTTCTACTCTCTCGCCCTTCCTCCATCTCCTTGCTAGCCTTTGAAACTAGTTGCTGGTGTGTGGGGAAAGGGTAGCCCCTAGTCACTGCAGCATTAATCTGCATCGTCTCTGAGCGCACTTCACCTTTTTGAAGGAACAGGCTTCCTCCAGCTTTTCTTTCTAGACTTTGGTGATACCTTTTCTTGTGATTGTATGTATCATTTTACACTGTTAATGAGTGACAACCAAATGTCATTTAGCTCTACAGCAGCTTTACAGAATGTCATGTTTTTATACTAGATTGTCACATTGTTATTGGGGATGAGCAGACTATTACTCCACTAGAAATCTCAGTGACTTCATTTGGACCACGGGTAGAGTGGCCCCACTGACAGCTCAACCTCCTCCTTACTCCCACTAAGGCAGTTTTAGAATGAACGAGGACCCTTTGATCTCCAGCATCTTACCCTAGGTAAAACAGCAATGTCACCAAAGCTAGCAGGATAAGGGTTTGAGCTTTTGTTGGAGTGTTAAGCAGGCCATTGTTTCACATTTCCTACTTTGTTCCTTTAAAAATTCCATTTGATCTAACTCCACTGATAGTAGTCCAGAAATAAAACAATTCCTTGGGGCATGAATGCTATTCAGACAAAATAATACCAATATTTGTCTGCTTTCCCTCCCTGGTATCCAGCATCTTTGCCAGCTCATTTTTCCTCAAAGAGGAAATAAACCATTTCTGGAATTCAGGTTTTCCTGACTTCTTGGAAACAGGGAGTATCAAGTGTTCTAAGTAATGTTTCCCTTTGAAAACTTCTTAAAATAGTCTTTAAAATATCTGCCATTTTTGAAAGCTTTAAGTTCCCTGGGGGTGTAGTTCTGCTGACATTGATAGCATCTGCCAGCAGAAACTCTGGTTCTGCAATTTCTTCTGTGAGCTGCATGGCCCTTTGCTTGGTAAGGAAAGCTGCATGAAGTAGGTCCAAACCCAGCCATGAGTGTCTTTTGCTGTGCTTTTCTCAGGCTGTGCCCAGCATTCAGGCAGATCTGATGCTTGTCTGACAGGAGTTGAGCTACTCTGTTAGCGGGGTGATCACTCGCAGAGGAGGGAGAGGGCAGCCCTCAAAAATATTGGGTATGGAAAAAGACAAGTATTTGATCATTTTCCTATGGAACCAGTCCTCTCAAGAAAATGACTATAAATCAAAAAGCAAAGCTCTCTCGCATTACCAGAAGAGAGGTAAAAGGCTCATAATTCTTACGGAACAAATCACATGCTAGTGAGTCATTCATAATTGCTTTACAAAAATAGTGAATAAATGCTGTCTTATTCTGTACTTGATTAAGCACGTGTATAACTTTCGTCAAAAGAACCTGTCTTGTGAGCACAAAGTTGTGGGAATAAGGCTCAGTAAGAACAGCACCTTGTGGAAAATACGAATCCCACAGCCAAAAATGGCTTTGGGAGATGCAGTTCTTTTTCAAAGCTTATCTGCTGCGGGAAGATTTGCTTCTGTGCTGAGAAAGAGCCTGTGCTTGTGATTTTAGTCTATCTTTGTGTAAATGAAACTGGCTCCCAAGTAAGCATGGTAGAGGCAGGGATTTCATCTATCTAAAAATAGATTTCTTCATACATTTGTTGTTTATCTACCTGGATACTAGATGAGAAAGATGGGTCAATTGTGTTTTCTCTTTGACTAGTTACATTTTTGCTTATAATACTTTTTTCTCCCTGCAGTGAAGGTATCAGCTAAACTCTGAATACAAAATAAAATCAAGCCAAACACTCGGATACAATGCCCTAGAAAGGGAAAATCTGTGCCATGCTGAAGTTTCACAATTTCATTCTTTTAAGGTAAGTGCTATCAGTTTTTTGCCAGGGCAGTTCACCATCTCTAAAGCCAAATTTAGTTCAAGGAATAATTTTCTTTTTCACACACACATGTAAAAGTCAACATGAATGTACGATTTTGGCTTGAAAAATAGTTTCTTTGACAGGTATTGTCTGAGAGAGCCAAGCAGTCTTCAGTCCACCCACCTACAGCTCTCCTACTGACAGGTGAGCAAATTCAGCACTCCCCCGATCAATATTTCCAGAGGTTGAGTGTGAGAAGAAAGCCTCAGAAAGGTCTTGCAAAATGGAGCACGGGATGTTAACATGGAGGGTTAGCAAGTCCGTAGACGCAGTCCTGATGGGGGCTGCTTCTCAGCCCTGCCTTGGAAAGGCTGAATAGTCCCTCATTGCCTATGTCTCATTCACTTGATAGGTTCCCCCCTCCGGACCCTTGCAGGTGCAGGGTCTGCCTGATGCATTTATGCACTCCAGCCCCGTTGGCTGTCACGATCCCTGTCAGGATCCAAACTTGGACACGTAAATTTATGTGCCCACAAGCAGGTGCCTCCTGCAAGGGCGGGAGCTCAGCTCCCCTTGTTGGCAATGGGGATCTCCTCAAGGCAGTCTGAGGACTGTCCAGTGCACCCTAAAAGAGATATCTACATCTGGTCAGTGCAACTGCTCTTCAGACCTATATGGAAGCTTAATCTGTGAGGTACGTCCCAGCTGTGGTGGGTCTGTAGAGGGCAAGCTGCTGCCACCGCTCCTCCTGCTCCCAGTGCAGGGACACCAGGGCTGTCCCTTCCTGCAAGAGCTGGTGCAGGTCTCTGTCCCCCCAGAGGCAAGGAGATATTTGAGTCATCTGTGCTCCTGTGCTGCTCGTGTCTTCCACCCCAAAGCGCCTCCGAGTACTTTTCCAACATACAAATTTGGACATCAGGAGGATACTTAAAGTTATTTCTCGCAAGTAGGCACACAGAAAGGTGCAGACACGTTGTTTTTAGTATGAGAAGCAAATGATAGGCAAATGCAATATTCAAACTACTAGGGATTCATACATTCAAGGGTATTAAAGGTATTTTTCTGTAAATCCTTTGCTCAAGAACATTAGGCCCAGGACTAGCTCACCTAGCTCTTGGGGATATCTAAAATGAGTGGACCTCCTAGGCCAGATCTGGTAAAACAAACTGCTTTTCCAGGCCTGGTAAGTGTATTTAGCACCATGGCAGTACTGGTACCAGGCAGAAATTCAAGTTCCTCACCTGCCACTAGTGCTGTCATAACATGGTCTCTCTAGTCCTCTGGGTGTCCCTTGGCTGCTATGCCATGTCCTAAGAAGATGCAGGCAATCCTCCTCTGCTCTGGGGCTCAAAGAAAACTCCAACTGCTCTGGAAGCTACCCTGGGGGTGTCAGACGTGTGGGGAATAATTGGAGGAATAATTAATTGCGTTTGCTGCCAAAGGAAGTGTTGTGCATGGCAGCCGCCTAGAAGGGCTGGGCCATGGTCCTGGAGCCCATGTGTCCAGCTGAGTGGGATGGCATCCTTCTCCCGTTTTGCTTCTGCTGACAGGATCAAGCTGGGATCTGGGCCTTCTGCCGGCGCTGGGCACCGTGGCAGCTCTGATTAATGCTGTTGTCACCTCCTGCATTGATTCTTTCAGCTCTCCTTGTCTCCTTCTCCTACTTGGCCTACTTTAGGAGATGGCTGCTCAGCAAGAAAGCCTCCATCTCTCTCACATGAACAAAGTGACCTACCCAGGCATGGTCTGCTCCACAGAATGGATGTGTTTTGTGCCTCATCTGAGGTGGGGTGAAGTCGCATACAGCGTTTTGCCATGTGTTTTGCCACGTGTGTCGTCCTCAGGCAGGGCAGGGCTGTTTTACCGCTCTGCCGGACACCCACCCCACGTGGCTCATGGGTGGTTCACCCACCCTGGGCACCACGGGGGGGCGGCATTCCC
>NW_009229819.1:8237-18696 GCF_000690835.1 Fulmarus glacialis
CTCCAGAACTACTTTCTAAAAATGGCTATTTCCTTAAATACCATAGACTGAATAGTAAAGCCCCCATGCCCTTTCAGAACAGGGTACAACAGGGATCCACGTTCCTGGTATGGCACCATGCAGCTCCGAGAAGTTGCACAGAAGGGGGTGAAGGGTGTGAATTGGCTGAGAGGAGGGGAATCACCACACGTCCACCCCCTTCAGCTCCCAAAGCGGCGAAGGTCCAGCTCTGCCTTTGGTTACGCATGTTACTAAATGGGGATGCAGCTGTTAATTATTGGGAAACTGTGATACACGTTTGCATGTTGTTAAGTGTCTGTTTTATAAATGGTCCAAGACTGACTCCTGACATTGCCCACTGCGGTAGGAAGACAACGAACGCAGACAGGCAGCTAAGGGCCTCGGGCAGATCTGAGCCAGGCCCAGCGCGCTGCCCCGTTCTCCCCTGCCCGAGGAGAAGACATTTCCACACGTGATCTCCTCTCCGTCCTGGGGCCTGTGGCACAGGCTGGCAGCAGGATTATGCCAGCCCAGGACTTGTCCGAACATGCACTGCTGGCGCATGGTAAATGGACATCACAGAAATGTCCTAAGCTGTACTGGGTAGCGAGACCAAGTGCGCTAATGAGAGAACAAGCCCAAGGGTCAAGAACAGGCACAGTCTGTGTGCACATTGCATCCCTACAAGTTTTACCGGTGTATGTGTGCTCCCCTGTAAAGTTATCTTCTTTCTTGGCCCAGGAACAAAAGAGAAGTTCTTACAGTAGCCCAAACATGCCAATTTGATTAAAGGTATAACATGGTTTTAGTATAAACTGTGGCCTTAAAGTAAAAGAGTGATTTTTCACCACTGGATGGCAGAATCTTCCTCTGGTCTAACAATATAATAGCAGAACAATTTGCTAAAATTAAAGTGAAATTGGAACTGTCATAATCAATCTGGTGTCTGATCAAAGTAGAAGGATCTACTGGAAATGCAATTGCAGAGGCAAAAATCATATTTTTCAGAAACTCCTTTCTGCCTATAGCATCTGACCTTTTAATATCTGTCCTGTTCACATGAATTACAGGGCACTTTTTCTTCTGCAGATTTGTCAGTGTCCCCCAACATTGCCCACATTGTCAATGCGATGCTTGCGTCTACACTGAGTATTTTTCCTCTTGAATCCCATATTGCATCATGACTAACTGTTTGAATTACAGAAATCACCGCACACTTGGGAGATGTGTTTAGAAAGATGCTGTAGCTGGCAATACTATAACCTCTTAAAAATACAAACATAATAGTAGGTACAGATGCTAAAGCTCAGGTAATATAGTGCTTGGCCCAGCAATGGCAATATTTTAAAAGAAAAATATATTTTTAATTTCCATTGAGAGGATGTGGTATTTTCAACTCATTGTTGGAACTTTTCAGGAGTTACTTTTAAATAGGCAAAAATAAATGTCTAGATCCATCATTTATTCTTTTACTTAGAGTATACTTTGAGCAGCTTCATTGGACTGTGCCTGAGCAAAAGGAGAATAGGGAAATGAGCTAAGACTTCACCACTGCCAAGTGGGAAGACAAACTTTGTCCTTAACCTCAGAAGGGTTGGTGTTAGCTTCTATCAAGCACAGACTATTAGTTTTTATTAGCAAAGACTATTAAGTAATTCTGAGTATTGTTAAGAATCTAAAACTGATTCTTTTCTAAGATCCGCTTCCATGAGGTTGTATATCCGTGTGTGAAGTGTTGGTGAAGGTTTTTACAGAGGTTTGGGTAACATTCAAATGAAACAAATCTCGTAACGCTTGGCAATCATTATTTTAAGAGCACATTTTTAAGTGTTCAAGCAGAAAACTTTCCTCCAAATGATTTATATGGAAAACAAGAAGTTTGCAGGTAGATCAGAAAGGACAAAACCCAAGGTGTGACATAAACTAAGTTGTTTCAGCGCGTGAAACATCCACTTCTTCCTATCTTTGACTTCTGCAGCATCCTGTGGCAATGAGTTCAATGACTTCATTATATACTTCATATACAGTGTGTCTTTAGAAGTCTTTGTTCATGTTATTTTTACTCCCTCTTTCCAGGTCATTTATGAATGTCTAAGCTACACCTTTTTGGCTTAAAAGAGCCAAAATAGCATTTAGATCAGTAGGAACTGAAATGTGCTTTGAGTCACTATTTCAGCAACAAAATACATAGGCTATTCCAGAAAAAGTAAAAGAGAAAGCAAACAGGGTAGTATGAGTGCAAACAAAACAAAAGCCATGTAGATGTCTCCAGAGGGGTGGGGGATGCCACTTGCGTTGCAGTGAACCAGGGATCTTCCCACGACTCGGCAGGTGCCGTGTTGGGGCAGCGTTTCAGCAGGCAGCGGCAGCTCATGCAGGCAAACCCCAGAGAGGGGCTGGGAAGCTGCCTATTGTCCCCCCTCTGGCAATTACCACTTGGCTCAGGATTACAGCTCGCTGTGGATCACCTAGGATCCGGCCCCACCGCCTCTCTGGGCCGAGCAGCTCTCCTGGTGTGTTCTCCGAAGAGCATCTTAACCCTGAAAACTGCAGAGCTGCGTTTCCTCTGCGCAGTGCATGTCAAGGCACGCCGGAGGGTAAGAGGGCCTTGAGAACATCTGGATTATAATTAAACAGGAATTTACAGTAACTAGACCTAAGTGGCTTGAACAACAAATTTACTGCTGATAAAGCCAGATGAGTTTATCCAGGTAATCCTCTGTGTTTTCCTCTGTCCTGAATAAAAAGTAGCTTTGTAATTTTTATTGGGGGAGTATTGGGAAAGCTGCTTTTTCACTTGAGGGCTAATTGCAGGTCCAATAAAAGACTTCATCCACATGACGACATTACCTGGCCGCATTACTGTTTGCCTGCATGCTGGGCTTGGCCGAGAGACATAGGATCCTAGCTGCCGATTAAGAAATGCAAAACCAGATTCAGGGCAAATAAATCGTCAGTCATGATGTTTTAAAATATCCTATTAAAGGCATAGTGAAAGTACACAAAGAGCTTGCATCATGGCCTGTAGTTTATTTTTCTAAAGGCCTCCTCGTTCAACAGAGGCACATCAGGGTAAATTCCCAAGTCACCTGGACTTCATGCTTGCATGCCACTGATATTCATAACCTGCTAACAGGGTGGGACATTGATGTTACACCTGAATTAAACACACCTGGGATCGCTCTCTTGCATCAGGCCAGCAGGTCTGGGGCCACCCTCACCGTATTTTTCAGTCTCTCTTCCCTTTGGGAGGACGACAGGGGCAGCCAGCCTGTGCACTCAGAGCGGCAGCTGGAAGTGGGTTTCCCTGTCCACGACCTGACGGGCATGTAAGGGTCTCTCCCTGTCAGACCCTGCAAAGGGCAGGCCGTGCCTCTTCTCTTCCCTATTTTCTCACAGAAGCCACTGTCTGCTCAGTCCTTGGCCTTTTATTTTTCTTTCTTTGGGTGCTCACCTCCCTCAGGGATGGTTCAGAGCATCATCTACACAGGTGGGAATTCCCTGAGATCTCCTCTTACGACTCACATCTACAGTAGTATTAATGCTGATGTCTTACACTTGCCACATCTCTGTTGTCTTGCAGTTAGATGCCATTTTTGATGAAAAGCAGGCAACGTTTTTCCTCCTTTAATGCATGGGGCATTGCTAATGAGGGGGCTCCTAATGCACGTGCTAACAGAACATGAGACTTCAGGTGGCTCATTTTGAGGGCAGGTCTTGTGTTGGCGCCACACAGCCGTCAGCTGCCATGTCCTCATCCACCGCATCGCAGATTTGTTTTGGAAGGAGCCGATGGACTAATTTAGTATGTCAAAGCTAATGTTGCGAAATCCTTGGGTATATCAACGTTTCAAAGCACAGTCATAAATGTCAGCAACTTCAGCAATGGAACGAGTTACAGCAAAATTATGGCTTAACCTGTCATGAAGAGTAGCCTCCGAAAAATTAGTAATCTTGCCTGTGTTTTGCAATGTATGTCTTTGGTGCAGGTCACATTGGGAAGTCACTGCTGAGTGTTTAACAGAAAAAATGGTATACAACCTGGTGCTTATAAATTAATCCTTAATTTTTGCTTGTGCTTTCCACATTCATTTATTTTTCCCATTTGCTGTCTTTCCTTCTGCAAGGTTATCCCTGCTGTATGAATGTCCCTGTGACATGCTGCTCTCTTTCAGCATTAATGCCACAGATACGGGCCTTTGTCTCACTGCGATTCTGTTCCTGTCTGTAAAACAACCCAGCTAACCTTGGAAGAGCACGCGAAAAGCCCTCGGTCCTCCCTTTATCAGCATCACCCAATCCACTAATGACAGGCTAATTGAAAAGCCTTCACTTATGGCCTAACCCTGCTCAGTAAGGTCGGGATTAAATGTAAGGGTTTCCTTAACTGAGCTCCTCAGGGCTAATTCCTTTCCTCTGGCAAAAGGACTTGTGAGAGGGGATTCCAGCTTGATGTCTCAGATGTGGGGAAGAAGCCCCAGCGCTTATCTCAACAGCGTTTTCCTCCAACAGTCCAAGTCCTTCTCAAGTCCCTTCTAAAGGCCTAAGTGGCCCCTTTGCTCTTGTGCCAGCTCTCTGCGTGGATGTAAACCATCACCTCAGGACACTAAATTGTCTGGTTTGCCAAGGTGGAAATCTGCTTCTGCTTCAGAAAATGTGGTATGATTTGCGGAGGAATTTGGGAATGGATGGGAGGTGCCATCTTTGTGACTCACTCTCTCAGGCAAAATGCTAAGGTAAAGATTGTATATCAGCAACAGGGAATAAACAGGTATCTGTTTTGTATAGCTGTTATCCAGGGATACAGGGCTAGAGCAAACATATTCAGTGATAAGTCTCCTTTTTTGCCTCATTGCTGGGTGTAAAAATCACTGCTCCAAGCTCAGGCAGGCAGGATTTGACACACAGCCTGAAGTCTGCCTGTGGGGTTTGGCCAGGATAAATGAGGAGACATGTATACGGACCAAAGTGGGTTTGTGCTGAGAGGAGCACCTGCAGTTCTTGTGAAAGAAAACTACAGGGAGGTCTCTGCAAATCTAACTTTTTAATTTTTTTGTAAGAAAATAGAAAATCTTCATGCCGGGAAGTGAAACTCCCCCAATCTCCCCAGAAATGGCGGCTCACGCTCCTTCAGAGGTTCTTATTCCCTTGACAGTCTTTGGAGGGTAATGAGGTGATCTGTGGAGGATCCCTTCAGCTATTAGTCTTCCCGGGACTGAGTGGTACTGCAGAGAATTAAAGCTCCCAGAAGACAATGGCCATTCCCACGGCCTCAATACATTTTATTTCTGTAAGTGGAAGAAAGGCTCCAACAGAATTATTCACCCTCCCCCTGCCCCCCATAACTTCCTTCATCTCTGCTCTATAAATTAAAGCTTGCAAGGATTTTTCTTCCGAGCAGCCTCTCAGGGCAAGTGTAAAACTCATTAAATGAAAACAAATGTTCAACCCTTCCCTGTTATTTCCCTCCCTGCTTGGCCTGTTAAAAAAAAAAAATCGTAAAACTGAAATAGAAAAAGGTAGGAGTTTCCTGTTTTGCTAACGGAAGAGAAAGGCCAAGCTGAGCCCTAGTGCAAGCAGTGGGACCATCCATCCTTCGACTGAGACTGACCGAGAAGGGAGAAGCAGTCTTGGAAGTGGGTGCGGGGATGATGAGCCCCAGAGATAGCTGGTGGACAACAGGGAGCAAAGCACGTGTCTTCTGGCCCCAGCCCACCTCTGGGTGCAGGCCTGCGTGCCATCAGGGCGTCCACCAGTAGTTTGGGGAAAGGCTCGAGCTGGCCATTTACTGACTGTAGATGCACTCAGGATGGCTCCAGCCATGGTGCAATGAAGAGAACCGCCACGGAGATACGTCGGCTTCACAGAAACACAGTAAGCGATTA
Organism: Fulmarus glacialis; assembly: GCF_000690835.1. Lineage (NCBI taxonomy): Eukaryota > Metazoa > Chordata > Aves > Procellariiformes > Procellariidae > Fulmarus > Fulmarus glacialis. The sequence continues at coordinate 14,123 of NW_009229819.1, forward strand.
GATGGAGGTGTGAGCAGCAAAATTGCATAAGGGCTTTGGAGGGGGTAAAATGGCCATGTGATGCCAAAGACAGCTCTCTACTGGAGCTCTGCCACTGTGAAGACACAATGCCATTGAGAAAACACCGTGAAAAAGATAGTTTCCTAGAAACTTCAGGGGGACTTTACTATGGTGCATGGGTGCCTGAAACAGCAGTATTTCTGAATGGCAAGTTGCCAGCAGTGTGCTGAAGGGGTTTGGTAGGAACACCAGCGTCTATGTGGCAGTTTTCCTTTGCCCTGGTGTGAACTAATGTCTTCATAACTCTCTGTCAGTGAATTGTATTAACTGCAGTTCAGAGTAATCAGTCTCTCTTGGGAAGTTACCATTTGACTTTCGCACTTGCCCTTACGAAGTAATACCATAAATCTTTGAATCGTCTGGCTGCCTTTGATCTAGCTGCAAGTCTGTTGAATACTTGGTGACTGGAGTGGAGGAAGGAGGCAGAAAAGTACCTCTTCGTGGTGCTAAAGTCATTCAGAGTGCTGAAAAAAAGGAGGTGGATCTGGCTCCTCTTCCTAATGAAATGAGTTCAGTTTGCATCGTTACAATTTGTGGTATCACACTTCAGAGCTGGGGAGGAATGATTATGTTCTTAAGTGTATGTTGTTTGGGAAAGTGAAAAGATATGTTTAGTTGAATCTTAAAATTACTCTTTAGACTAAGATCCTGTCAATAGCAGAACTCTCAGGTTGTTTGGAAATGGCACTTCGATGCACTATAAAACAAAATATTTGAACAAGACAGATTTGGGGGGGATATACTGCCTGCAGGTGGAGCACCCAGGGCAGAACACAGGGAACCAGGTTTGTCCCTAGGTGCTAGAGAGTACTACGCTGCAGCACAAAACCCCTGAGTCATAAGCCTAAGCGATGGCAATCCAGAAAAGGCTTTGGACTTCCCAAGGGTGGGATTTATCTCGTTAAGTTCAGATCTTGCACAGTCACCTAGAGCCCCGTTAGAGGCTAACGAACAGACTCAGTTCATTGCATGTCCACCAAAATGTGAAGCTGACCTTGCTTTTTGTTCCTAGTTATCTGAGTGCTGCTGTTTGCCTTGCCCATTCACGCAGGCCAAGGGGCACTTTCCTGTCCCCTCCACATTCGTCACCTACGTTGTTGTGACATTGTGAAGTCGGAGGACAGACCCAAATCCTATATCAGGCTTAGCATGGGCTGTAAGCAGCATTTAGAACAGGTATCTTCTGACGGGCAGCTCTCTTGTGGTGGATCAGGCATTACTAAGGGGTATTAGGTGCAGGATAGCAAGATGTGCCATGGGAGGTGCTTCACTGAGAGGCAGCTTGATCTGTTGAAGCTACATTGGCCTTATTACACCACGGCAACATGGCAGAGATCACTTTGCTCTGAAATCTGTTCAGAAAAATGGGAGTGATAGCTGTGCCAAGCAATACATAAAAAAAAAAGAGGGGATTATACTCAATATTTGCAAGGCTATCAGCCACATCCCTCAGCAATCATATCTGTTAACATGATTACTATCGATAATGTACCCTTCAGTTCCGAGCTTCCTTAATTTGAGCATTCATGGCAATAAGGTACCAGCTGAAAGGCTTCTGAATTTTTTTCCCTGAATATTACTAGACAAAATTATTGTCAATGATGACAAATCTTTGAAAAATGATTTCCTTCCTCTGGGAATGTAATTTTGGCATCCTTTTTTAAAATATTTGGTGCTCTGTGAATCTCTGCAGCAAGAGCAGAAATGGGAGAAAAATGCGTCCTTGAGCGCACGTTCGGTGCTCAAATTCAGCTGCAGCACCAGATTTGAATGAGACAGCAAAGTAGGACAACCACCTTTTACTCCTGAATGCTCTTGAGGTCAAAAGGGAGAAAATGCACCATTCAGCTATAGAGATTTCCAGTTTCTGAGGCAATCACTTATTTTTTGCTGTTATCAGCTACTTGTACTACCGTGTGTTGTAAAAAATGACTCCCCCACCCTTTATATCCTTGTATTGTGCTTGTTTACGCAATTCTGCTGAGGCACTTATGAAACAACCAGAGGAAGTTTGGAACTAAGCTTCCTATAATATTACACATAGCCAACGTGTGAGTGTATGTGTTTATGTGTGAATATGTATATGTTTCTCTGGAGGTTGGTATAGTCAGGCATCCTTCGATACATTTATATATGCCCTAAGTAGAATAGTGTATTTTACTATAAAAAAGGCAACTTTGTGGGTTTATATCTATCTATCTATCTATATCTATCTATCCATACACACACAGAGAAAAGTAGAAATATACTTATGTGAAAGGGACAAAAAGACAATGTTTATTCCTGGATTTGAGATTAAATCACATATCAAGGGCTCTGCTTCACCCATGCAATGCAACGGTGGGATCCTTAAGGTGCTCTTACGTGGACTCAAGCCTTCTGCAACTTAGAAATGCTCAGAGGGAGACTGCGTGCCCAGTCTATCCTCGTTGTCACAGATGTGTCCATGAAGGTATGTTGTGCAGTCTAGCCTTCTGGCTACCTGCATCTAAAATGTATGTTGTACATAGGTCTATAAGGACCCCAGAAGGAAGAAGGGGTGTATGCCTTGTGACTAGTTTTCCAGTCCTTATGGGGAAACATTCTTTCCAGCTTAAAATATACTAGGGTTTAGTGGCCTTGAATTTCTTTTGGGAAGAGGAAGGCTTTTAATCTTCAGAAAGGGGAGTTGACCGGAAAACAAGTTTGGCTTGCATTTTTTGGGGAAAAAAATGATATTTTTATGTGCGAGCGCTAGGGAAAGCATATTTTGTGAAATACACTTTAACTGTCTTTTCGCTTTGGTATGCGTGAGACCCAGCACACTGAATGAATGCATTTGGTGAAAACAACGGGCAAGAAGGCCAGGTGCCAGACTCCTGAGGGCAATGAAAGCACTTTTCTCACCCGTAGTAAAATCAGAGGTGCAAGTTACAAAGTGTACCGCCTGCTTTCCTCCAACATGTGGGACTCACCTCTGGGGCTGCCTAGCTGGATGCAACACGGAATGTTTGGGGAGGGAAAGTGTTGCAACGATGGTTATGAAAAGTGAAGGAACGGCAAAGAGTAGGCATGGTGGTGGACTTTCTATCTGCCTGCTTCAGCTAGTTGGCTCTGCCATTAGGAAGTGGTCCCTGCTTCCCGCACTTGCAGCAGAGCGCTCCCCCAGTGTAAAACAAGGCAGGGAACGCAACGTCTGGCCCAGCTAGCAGGATCAGCTCACCAGCCAGTGCCTGTGTATGAAGACGAAATGCCAGGAGGAGATTGCATGAGAAATAATAATTCCCTCTAATGGAGAGAGCAGAGGCACAAGCATGAGTTTGATTTGATGCATTTTCTTTAGTAGTGAAGCAGGTCATCCTGGATCTGCTCCAGACAGCTTATTCGTGGCTTGTAATAGAGTGAATAAATATCACTCCTTGCTTGTAAGGCCGGGTCCAAGTAGGTGGCCTTCCCCTGGGGAAGCTCTGTCAACCCCTCTTCAGCTCTACCATGTTCCTATGATTAGGTTTAGTGCATTATATAGTAATAACCCTCTTCAGTACTTCGAAAATCTGTATTAGAGCCAGCAAGCAGGGGCTCGCACGACAGTATGGACAGATGGACAGCCTGGGTCTGGTGACAGCAGCAACATCAGCAACAGCGACAGGGTATCATCTCTTGGCAAAGGCTACGGCAGGCAGAAAACAAGAATGAGTTCAAGGAAGCTTAAAAAACGTGTCTCTGGAGGTCGTTGTCGCAGCTCAAGTCCTTACATCTGTAGCCACGGGCCATGTAACTGAGCTGTGGGAGCCATCACCCCCTAAGGAAGCTGCCGCTCACCTGCTTGCCCAGGGTGGCTGCTCCCTGGCGCTTGCTCCGGGGCTGCCTCTGCCTACAAATGTGCCTTGTGTGTAAATGACCACAGAGGCCGTATCGATAGCTATGCAATTTGCTAATGAACTCTGCAGGGGTAAAGCAGGAGAGCTCCTCCCGTGGTGATGTAGTGGTGCTGGTAGGAAAAAGTCCTCGTGCTGGAGTTTATTTTTGTTCGGTGTAAAAAATCCTTAAGCTGCTGTTGGATGGAGGGATGTACAGCAGCAGCACTGCTATACTGCTGCTCCAGCTTAACTGTGTTGGCCACGGGAAAAGTACATCACATCTCCTGTGCAACCATTAGTTCCACTAGCAAAGCTTTCATGTGCCAGGCGCCGGGGGACAACAGTGAAGGCCCCTAATTGCAGAGCCGTCAGACCCCGTGCATGGCTCTCCTCTGCGTGGCCTCCGTGTGCTTGCATTGCCTGGGCTGGGGCCAAGCAAAGCCGCGAGGGAAGAGCTGCTGCCACCACTCATGGCTGCATGAACTCCGCCGCCTGCTACACGGCCAGGGTGGCTGCAGCCATCACATTCTGATGTTAATTAGACACTCTCGTGCACACACTCCTGGGAGAGTCGTTGCTAAGCTGATTACATTTTTAAATTAGCCATGTGGAGAAGGAGGGGGCACTTCAGTTCTCCTTTCACCATTTGTAGGTAGTTAGGATCTGGCGGCCGGA
>NW_009229820.1:0-5863 GCF_000690835.1 Fulmarus glacialis
TAACTGTATCCCAGCTGAAACCAGGACACATGTTCAACGGCAACTCTTGTCCAACCTGGATGAAATGTTATTTATTAACAAAAATGAAGGAATTGGTTGTGAAACATTAAGTGTAAATGGAACAGACAGGCAGTTGTAAATGAGAAATGGTACACCATCACAGATATTTTGGTTGAAAAAATATCTGTTTTCAGTATGTGTCCTCTAAATCTATCCACTCTCTTCTGCCTCTCCCACTGTGTTTAAGAATAACAGATGAGGAAAATGAAGCAGCAGCAAGGTTATTGATACCAATTTTGATTTTTCTGTTGCACTTGAGATAGACTGGAATTTCATCAAAGGTTTTGATGTCTTTTTCTTTTGAATGCCCTCAGAGATCTGAAACACTCCAACAGGAAGAAACTAATAGAAGGCTAAGAAAATATCCACTGATGTATATCAGTGATATTTTAATATGTTCTTTGGATGTGACAGAGATGGGAAGCTTGAAAATGAGGTTTGAAAGTTATTTGCTGTGTTTTATTTGAACTACTGTCCAGATGCTAAGTATCTGATGTACTTGCTGAAGGTGGGAGGTATCTTCTGTTTTAAAAGAATTTTAAAAGTTTGTTGGCACCTTGTTTCTTAGTATCTTGCAGAGCTAAAATCTAAGATTGTTTCAACATTGGAAATTAGTAATGGGAAAAAAGTGCATTTAAGAAAGTAAAAGAGTGCACTAGCATTTTTTTACATAAGCTATATAGAAATTACTCAAACAATTTGTATTTTAAATACATGCCTACAAAATATCACCTACTTCAACTTTTATTTTATTTATGTGATAGATGCTTTTATTACAGTTACTTCATATGCATACATTATGTGTTGGGGGTAACCCGTTTTCAAGTTAAATAATTTTTTACCATCTAAAAATAAGAGGTAAGATGAGTTTTGGCTAGGTTACTTATTAATTATAAAAAATACCTCCAGCAGTTGTTGTGGTTCATCGTTGCTGCAGTGTTTTTCACTAGGGGAAAACACTAGTGAAGTGTGTTTAGCTCATAGAATAACCGTAATACTATTCCTAATAAGCTACAATATAAGTAATGAAAAATATGATTTAGGAAAGATTTTGATTTTTTTTTTAAGCTTTGTATGTGAGAGAGGTAGCAAAGTGATTGAATAGGGCAGAATAGAAGAAAGGCACCAGGTGGGTCCTGAACTACATTTTAAAGTTGATGAACACAAAATTCTAAAAGATGACAAATATTTCTGCAAAATCCAATATTGATGGGGAACCAGTATTATGTAGATTCCTTCCTATCACAGTCTAGAACTTAAAATAAATGTTCTGTAAGCTATCTTGGAAGAAATGAATAGTTTTATGATGCTGCATTTTAAGTAAAACTGTTGCCATTCAGGTACGTCTATAAAGCTTTGTCAGGAATATTTGGATTGATAGAAAAGTTTCCATACATATGGTGCAGCAAAATAATGATATGAATAGATTAGAGAGCAGGAACATGGAGCAAGTGATTTGCTTCTAACATGCACAGAAGAGAAAAGCTTGAATGGAATACTCTTGGATTTGGTTCCCTCATAAGAAAAAGGCGAAATTCCTTTATCCTTAAAGGAAATGGATCTTTCTGGGCATAAATTAATACCATACTATTAATACCATACTTGCAATTAGAACAGTATGGGAACTGGTTTTCCTGTCTTTTGAACCTTTCACATGAATATTCTCTAGAGGCTTCTCAGTGTTTTCACTGAATAAAGGGAGATAAAGGAAGGGGAACAAGGGGAAAACGTGGAGAAAGGGAATAAGGAGAGACTCTGGGAATAAGTGGTTTAAAATACCTCAGAACCTACTAATGAAGATGCAAGCTGAATGCGAGAAGAGCACAAATTCAAGGTTTTGATGTGAATTACAGGGAACTGAGAGCTAAGTAGTAGTATCTCCAAAATGTGAGAGACACATCCCATAGGTGCCACTCATTATCACTGAGCTCTCGCTTATTTTAAGGCAACAGAAGAGCTGTCTTAGACATGAAATTTTTTTCAACAGAAAGATTGATGAAGACCTAGATTCAAAAAAGGGTGGTGTGAGGACAGAGTTCTTGCAAACAGGTATTTCTGGTGGAAAGCAAATGCCCCAGAAAGTTCCAACTCGTCGTGTTCTCAGAGGTGGCTGCTCCTCTCACTGCACTGAAACAGAAATTCTAAGCCATTCTGAAATAGCAAAACCTCACTGTAAGAGGTTAGGAGTGGAGGGAGGAGAAAGGAATGTCCCATAGGACCAGAAAGTGGTAATAGAATAGAATAGTTCAGTTGGAAGGGACCTACAACAATCATCTGGTACAACTGCCTGACCACTTCAGGGCTGACCAGAAGTTAAAGCATGTTATTAAGGGCATTGTCCAAATGCCTCTTAAACACTGACAGGCATGGGGCATCAACCACCTCCCTAGGAAGCCTGTTCCAGTGTTTGGCCACCCTCTAGGTAAAGAAATGTTTCCTAATGTCAAACCTCCCCTGACACAGCTTTGAACCATTACGACATGTTGTGGCACTGGATACTAGGGGGAAGAGATCAGCACCTCCCTCTCCACTTCCCCTCCTCAGGAAGCTGTAGAGAGCAATGAGGTTGCCCCTCAGCCTCCTTTTCTCCAAACTGGGCAAACCCAGAGTCCTCAGCCGCTCCTCACAGGACTTTCCTTCCACCACTTCTACCAGTTTGGTTGCCCTCCTCTGGACGCATTCAAGTACCTTAGCATCTGTCTTAAATTGTGGGGCCCAGAACTGCACACAACACCCAAGGTGAGGCCGCACCAATGCTAAATGCAGTGGGATAATCACCTCTTTTGACCAGCCAGTTATGCTGTGTTTACTGCACCCCAGAATGAAATTTGCCCTCTTGGCTGCCAGGGCACACTGCTGACTCATGTTGAGCCTACTGTCAACCAGACAGTAGGCTCAGCCAGGAACAGTCAGCATGAATTTGTCAGGAATAAATCATTTCAGAAGGGGATATTGGATTATTTTGACAGGGTAGCTGGCTATGGACAGGAAATTGAAATAGGTGTAACAAACCTTGACATAAGCAAAGCTTTAGATACAGGTGCACATGGCATTCTCATAAGCAAAATAAGTGCAAATGGTCCAGACTAAACTATTCTAGCAGGCTGGAGGTGCAACCGGCTTGAGAACTGTTGTTGAGTAGTTACAGATGTTTTACTGTCAACTTTAGAGAACATATATGCAGTCCTGTCCATTATGTTCTCTTTTCCATAAATCAAATCATGCTTCAACTGGAGAAGAAAACTGGTTACTCAATGTAACCAGTCTTAATGGATGTAGGCATCTAAGTTCAAAACTGTATACTTGGAAAACATGGTGAGCTCTGATTATTGGAGTGCTTGTGTTCCACACGTATGTCTTCATTTTTATTTTTCTGCAAGCTTCCCAGCTATGTTGAGCCAGGCAACTCTGCCATACCCAAAGCAGACCATAGCCTTGATTGAGCTAATGTGCTTGGCACTTGCATCATTCTGAAGCTTGACCAGAATTCAAGAACTAGCGTTCTTCGTGCAGTGTCTTCAGAGGGGCCTGATGCTGTAGATTTTCTTAAAGGATCAACATAGGCAGAGACAGTTAAGGCTTCGCATAGAAAGTTGCTGTGTTTCTTTCAAAAAATAGCCAATGAGGGACAAAGTCAAGTTAACCACTGTCTGCTTTAATCAATGATGAACTGATATTGTTTTTTTCTTTTTTTTAAAGCTGAAACAATAATTTGAATAAAACACAGAAATTGTTCTGGGAATGAAGACTGGAAATCATATTTCTCCTTCTCCTCCACCTTTCTAATGCCTGTGCTCTGTGTTGCATACTCAGTCAAAGTTTCCCTGTGGGTTTGCCCCAGTCAGGTACAAGATTACCTTGGGTGCCCTTCTGTCCGTGTTTTTGACTGGGTTGAGATATGTCCTTAGGTACCGAGTGTATGAAATTGTAGGGTTCTGGATTCTCTTGGGAAGAAGGTATTGTTAGATATCCAAATCCTTCACTGTTTCTGACCAGTGCTAGAGTGTAGTTTGTTTTTTTGTTCTCTCTCTTTCTCTTGTATTAGTAATTTTGGTAGTGTTTTTTTTTTTAAATTCCAGATTTATTTTTTAGTGTGACAGCAGAAACAGATACAGAATCAGCTAATGCTTGCCAACAGAATGAAAAAGAAGAAAAATCAGTTTCTCATTCTTATCACTGATCTCTGGTTTATATTAGGTTTACAGTTATAAACTTAATTGCACTAAGAATCATATTGAGCACTATTATTCATAAATATTATTTAAACACCTCTGAGAGGTTTCATGACTATAAAACAATGTCTGAATAGGCTCAACTTGTCAGGCACATGAAACTGTTCTTGATCAGTTTGTTCTCATGGTTTACCACTTTGATAATTATTATATAATCTGTAAATTTCATCGACAATAACTTTTGTATTTTCTTCCAGATCATTGGTAGGAATAGTTTGGTGCTAATCCTTTGACTCCTGTGAAGAGAATCATGTGAAAGAACATTTGGAACAATGCTTGAATGTGCTGTTAGAGAATCTTTTTGACAGCTTGCTCGGAGAAGAATTGATTGAAATGTTTAAAGAACAGCTCTTACAAGAAGGTGGTGGGAGTTCAAGGAGCGAGTCTGGTTTGTGGTTTTGAATCTCATGATGGCTTAAAAAAGGTAGACTATTATATTTGGAAACCAAAGAGTGAGAACTGTCATATCTTTCTTTTTCTTCATATGTTAAGTGAAAATAAAGTCTTACTCTCACTATCTTCAGTGATAAATCTCCTGTTGATTTTGAGAATATTTTCCTTTATTTTTTGACAAGCGGCAAGCAAGAAACATTTTTCTTCCATTGATATTACTTGTTCTAATAAATTGCTGCAGTGGCAGAATATATATGTTTGGCAAGTAATTGCATGCACATTCAGAGATACATATGGGATATGCCTGGATATATTAATTTTTGAAAAATATGGTAGTTTTACACTGATTTTGCTGTTTATGGTCTTTAAACATGCAGAGTATGAGCCATGCTTTTATTTCATGAGTATGCTTTTATTTCTGCATCTCTACTTTCCACTCCGTGGCTAGTCCACTTAAAAGCCATATTACTTTTATGAACTGTCATATTTAAGGCAGCATAAGTTTCGTGGTCTGAAAGTTTGTTCCAGAACTTAACAAAGTCAATGGAAGGCTTTGTACTCCTGTCTTCAATGGACGTGTGATCAAAATCTGCTGAGGAGTCAAGTGGGTCAAGGAAAGAAAGTTAAAATATTTATATGATATATTATGTATATGTATATAAAAAGTAATAGATAATAAATAATTATCAGCCTCTCTATAATTTTGTAGTTAAATTAATGTATTATTAGCTTTAGCATTACTATGTAAAAGATTAACTAGAAGTGCTGTATGTGTTTAACATTGCCTAACATGCAGGTTAAAATCTGATTGCCTGATGTTCAAATCCAAGGGAGAGGTGTACTAAAACTTTAGTCACCAAAAGACATTATTTTTTTCAACTGGAAGAGGAATGTACCTATTTTATTTATTTAGCTTTCTAAGAAAAGAAATCAGTCTATTATTAAAGGCAAACCCACATTATGCCAGAATAATCTTAGCAGGTTTTTATTTTATGTTATATTATTTTTTTCAAAAAGAAAATTCCAGTGGTAATATGACAACATTTCAAAGTTATGCAGTTGCTTTTTTGTTATTTCTGATGCTCTACAATGTTGTCATAGCAGAAGATTGCAGTATTATAGCATGGTGCTGTAATACATAAGATATTTCATGTAATGAAGTTCACAAATATTTTTTT
>NW_009229821.1:0-5076 GCF_000690835.1 Fulmarus glacialis
CTCGGCCGCTGCCAGGCGCCGTGCGCTGGGTAGCTCTGCTCCCTGCGGCCGAAAGCTGGGTACAGGGTAGGCAGAGGCGCTAGGGAGGGAGACGAGCACAGTGGCGAGCGACTGGCGCAGCCAGCTGAAGTAACAGAGGGAGACGCTTTGTGCCTGGTCAGTCCTGAAGCTCGAGTCCCGTTTTCAGCACGAGCTAAGTTCTGAAAATGCCCAGCAGCCCGTAAGAATCGGCTACAATCGGACATTTACAGTCACAGATTCCATACTTACAGATCCCAAATAGGACAGTAGCAAATGGAACACATTTAAACTTCCCTTGCTAATTATGGCCCACTACTAACTAATAATAAACTCATTAGTCAAAGCAACTACTATTTAGTTTCCCTTTTTCCAGGCTGCACAGCAACTAGCCAATTAGAGGAATGTTAACCTACACTAGGATAATTAAGGTAAAAATGCATCATCACAGGCATTTCAGACGATGTTAATTTAAAAGACAAAAAATGCAACATTTTTGGTCATTGTAATATTTCATTCAGGCAAGGTAAAAATTAGAGGGGGTGCAAAAGGCTTGGGTACATGCAGAACAGACGGAATTATCCCCAGGATTCAGAAAACAGAATACACTCGAGAAAATACTGCCCATCAGGTATTTTTATTCCCTCTTAAACTTAATTCCTAATAGAAAAGGATTGTATACAAGAATACTCCTGTACAGAAATCCCTTATATCTACCAAACAATCTTGCTGGATATTCCAAACGGTTGCAAGAAAATGTCCCTTAATAAGCACAGGAACGTAAATCATCTTCTGAATTCTCAACTTGGGAAAGAGCGGCATAAAAATTTAAACTATTATTGGAAATGAGATGTTTACTGTTCTTGGAGGATTATTCTTTGATCACAGGTAAGAAAGACAGAAATCTTTATATAAAAATGTCATTAAAAATATCACAATATTGATACATTCCTACAACACTGCAACTCTAATTTCACTCAATATAGGATTCTGCAATAACTACATAACATCTGTCACTAGACTTACCTGTGATGTAACATTAAAAACATGTCTATGTGGTTGGTTTTGGTTTAGTTTTGAGGGAGACCTCAGCGCACTCCTCCTGAAGTCCAAAATGGTGGGAGGCCAAAGAGCTTTGATCTGAAAGTGCTGTGTTCTGTGCAGGGTTTGAGTACACCGCCTTCAGATCAGAGCTAGCCAGTACCCACGTACCTTGGAGCAATGGGTAAAGCCAGAACAGCTCTACCCATAAAAAAAAATTAGTCAGGTATCAGTCAATGTCCTTCAAAAATGCACAGGTGTCAGAAAGGGTCATCCACTCTTAATTTTCACCCCTAAATCAAGGTAAAGTATGCTCCTTATATGAGTTACTACTTAAAAGTGCTCTTTTGGCTATCTGCTGTTCTCTTGATCTGCTTCCAAGCAGTTGTCCAAGTAATGATGTTAACCCAGCCAAATACCGAGTGTTAGCTCTTCAAAGCAAAAGAAAAGCTCTGCGTGCCCGCCTTGTGCAGGCAGAGCAAAATGTGTACCTACCATTTGCAATGTAGTTTTTGAATAATCTCTTATTCCTTCTATCAAATAATCACAACCTGTATTATGTTCTCTAGCTACTTACAAGGTGGATTTAAGTGCCATCTGCACAGTTGGAATTATTAACTAAAGCTCATAAAAATAACAAACGGGAGAGGAAATAAACTATCACAAGAGAGTACACATCATAAATACTTCATTGTTAAGCATCTGCTGCAATTCTTAAGACGGAGCAGCAATGCAAGCCTTTGCCATCAAGAGTATGTAATTTCAGAAAAATGCAGAGAAAACAGCCCACACATTTTGAAAGATAAAACAAATATACAAGGAAACACCTGAAAAAAACCAGATCAAAACTCATCCTTGTAGGGTAGTTTCATAATAGTCTCTGAAGTGAAGATTTGGAGATAAGGTTATTTTGTGACCTAAGCTTCACAGTCAGGCAGATCTTCTTTCCCCACCTCAAAAGATTCTTTGCTGATTGACAATAGTTCACGCAGCTCTTTGTTTTCAAGCTGCAAAATCAATATTTTTGCTGAAATAGAAATGAGCTAATTCACAATTACAGGACTATAGTAGAAATCAGCTAATTCACAATTAAAGGACGATAATCTTTAAATAGCCCCACTCCTTCCCAGCTAAACAAAACACTGATTTTGTAACGTAAGCATTAATACAGTGCTAGCAAGAGGAAAACCACACCATTTAAAGCTTATCTTTTGCTTCTGGCTTCATATACATAATACAAACACCAAGAATTTGAAAATAAACAGATGTTATGCATTTCCTGATCCCATCCCTAAATTTTTCATTGTTATAAATCCTTGACACATACAAACATAGAAGGTCCAGAGTAAGTCTAGAAACTCCCAAAGCTTGACCTATCCTTAGCAATTGCATGTCCTTACCTCCAACTGAGCTAGTTTCTCCTGAACTTTAAAGAACTGATCATCATCGACTTGAATAGCTTTTCTCATCACCTCTCCCATCTCACATATTCTGTCTATTTGACTTTCAATTTCCTGAAAGACATAAAAGTAATATATTCAATATGTTCAGGCAAAAACAGCAGTAATAATTTATCCCTTCTAAATCACTTACTTCATTTTCTTGATTTTGGATTATTTTCCTGTTTTGAATTTTAACCCTTTCCTCCCAAGCACTGCAATCCTTTCTAATCCTTGTATAATATTTAAAGATAAAAACATGCACCTTATTGTCCATTATCATGAGTCATCAGTGAAAACAGTTAATAGAATTACATCAGTCAGCAAGATAAGGCACCCTTACTTACTAAGATGGAAATAATTTCAAGTGTTACAACGACTGAGACAACAGATTCAGGTTCATGTGAACATGATTAGTATGCAGCAAATTTTATATTGCTTTATTAGAACAGCCTGACCCTGAGGTTTTTTTTACAGGAATGCAGAATATAAAAGCATATGAGATTTCAAGACTACGTAACAGCGTGAAGTAAACAGCCTCATCTCGGAAGGAAGCCAAGCACGGAAACTAAAATAAATAAGACCAGAGCCTCCTGAGGCAGTTTTTACAGAATTTGTCTAGATACAGCTCTAATCCTTTGGAAGATGCACTTCGTTGAAGCTCAGAAATGCACATATAATGAACACTGAAAAATTCCAACATGTAATGTAGCAACAGTTCCTGTTCGAAGAACATTCCATTTCAAAACACAGTATTTAGGGAGGAACTCAAATGTGCAAACACAAAAACATCAGTAATTGGCAAGAAGTAGCAAGACAAGAATTTGGAAGCTTTTGAAGCATTTTAACATCACATAAAAATACAAGCACTTTCAGGAATATCAGATAATGTTATAGGGTGGAGTTTCTTTTTTTCTAAGTGTCAGTAGTTATTCCACTGCCTCTGGAAGATAAAATGTATCAGCAGAGCAGAGAACTCAGTTTTGAATTCCATTATTCAGAAAATACGTAAACGAATTAAAGCATCTAGAAGAAGCTGGAGCAACAAGAAAGACGTAGATAACTTAACTGGAAAGAAAGAATGATGTTTTTTTCTAAACAGAAATATGGTTATAATAAGAATATAGGTCTTTAAAAGACATTAAAAAGTTGTTACTATTCTCCAATTGGTGGGTAGGAAAAAACTCATGGACTTAATCCATGAGTACAGGAAGATTTTGCCTAGATATTGAGATAGTCTAAGTACATTCCATCAAAGCCTCCTCCAGAGCCTCTTCAACTTTGCATTTCCATGCCATTAAAATGGAACAAAAGCAGTGCCAGAGAATAATGTTAGAAGTTTTGTTCAAATAAATCTTGATAAACAGAGCAATTCATCCACCTAAGGAAGCACTGGAAGCAAGACATTGCTACATTACTTTACTTCAGAGGACCTAAGCAACACAAAACAGAACTAATGAGTTGTCACATATCAGTTCAAAGATATATATGCAAAGAGTTAAGCTGGCTCCAATTCCAATTAAAACCCCACAAGATATGAGATGTCACTAGGTTGAACCAGCTTGCTATTCTCTAATCACATAAAAATGCATTTTAACAAATCCCTAGCTTAATTCATAAGCCTTAGAGATTTAATGTTATTATATTGTTATTAGACACCTAAACGTAAAACAGGCAGCAGTTATCAGTAGCCACAGACTTAAGAGTTCTGAAGTCACTGCACCCAACACGGACGAAGGGACACTTCTAGGCCATTGCACAGAGTATCCGGATTTAAAAACATTTGGGAGTGATAATTTCTTAAGAATTAAACATACTGCAGCTCACAGAGATTTAGGAGGTTCTTCTCCCTTTGTTACAATTACTGAACAGGAACAATAACAACTCTGATGTCTTTGAACAGAAATCATGTGCATTAAGCTTAACCCAGGGAATTTACCACCTGGTCCATAAAGAATATGCCTTCACCTGGACCATGAAAGGATTATGCTTTCCAGTGTCCTCTGTGATAACTGTGACAACCTGTGTGCTGTAAAAGGAATATAGAAAAAAAAATACCAGCAAAGAGAGACAAGAGTTTCAGAAAACATATTTTGGAGCAGAGACGTTTCATGAATGGAAACAAAGATTATATGAAAGCAACCAAGAGACAGGGAAGAGGGGTCTCGAGCCCTCTTCTGTCCCCATCCCACTTTACCAAGGAATTATCCTGATGAACTTTCAGGACCGGTTCTGCATCTTCACCTTTTCTCCCTTGCAAAAGCTGTAACATCTGCTTTCTGTATTTGCTCATGATAAGCTCTAACGCATCTTGATGCTCCTCCAGCGAGATCCATAGCTCTGCAAAACACAGTATGCCATTGCCACAAACTACAAGCAATTTTTCACAGCAATGACGGCCCAGAGGTGCTCCGTTCCAGTTGCTCGCTCGATTCGTGCTACCCCACCACTCCCCTCGACAGCGCAGCCCTGGGGCTCCGACCCCTCGCTTAGCCAGGAAGCCGTCCTGACGCCGGTACTCACGTCCACACCGAGGCATCCAGCGACGCTGACCGAAGGCAAAACAGCCGCGCTCCCC
>NW_009229822.1:0-5694 GCF_000690835.1 Fulmarus glacialis
CCCGGGCAGGAGGCGTTGCCGGCGCTTTTTTTTCTGTTGCATTCCCGATGATTTTCATCACTCCTAAAATCTGAGCCAACTTCCAGAATCGTCACTTTTGCCTTTGTTCTATTCATGCTTTTTGTCATATTCCACTAGAAACTTTTTATCTCGCAAAGGGCGTCTTTATGCTTCTTCCGTTTCCAAGTAAATAATCAGGTGTGATTCAAAGTAGGAGGCTCCTTGCTCAGGGCTACATTTTAATACGACTTTGTACTGTTAGCTCTGAGACGGACCTATTCAGACAGCATTTTCATCGAGTAAGTCAGCATCTCTTTTGCTGTGTCTTTGTGTCCCAGCTACTACAGTTTCCCGTCTCTACTTACATTGTACACGCAGCACACCTGCAGGGACAACAACCGTGTTGTGAAGCCCTGAATGTACATCTACAGTCCCGTGAGTACAACGGTGCTAGAAGGAACTTGGCTACCAATCCTGGAAATACAAGTCCTCTCTTTTATCCACAGAGAGAGGGATGTTCTGTAATGAGAAAGCAATGGAAAGGGAGTTCATGCTTCAGGGCTCATTCAATTCTTCACTTTGCTTCAGAGACCACCCAAGAGTGGAGGAATATGAAAAGGCAATAAGCAGTGGATGTTGTGTGTTGTTCTTTGTGAATGAGAGCCTAGCAAACCATTCAGAAAGGGCAGGGTATGGCTGCTAGCTGGCATAACTTAAAAATTATGAGATGCTCCAGGAAAAAATGTGGAATAGCATAAAGTAGATAAAGGATGTAAGGAAAAAAGCTCCCGGTCTCTAAGTACTGTGAACAAGAGCGCAAAGCTGACAGTAACATAGCTTAGCAGCTAATGCTAACCATGTTTTCTGTGATTAACATCTCAATCAGTTGTGACCAGGGAGGACAACTTCAGTGTGAGTTTGGAGTTTACAGCTCCCATGTAAACAGAGCTTCAGGAGAGATACTGGTTGCCTCTGAAGAGCAAAAAGGCTCAAAAAATAATTGCACTAGGCATGGTCAAGCTCCGCTGTCTGTTCTCTGTGCTGACCTGCGTCACGGGCAGAAACCACAAATCTGAGTGTCACTAGCTAATAATGCAGGGTGTGGAGGAGAAGATATCTCTCATGTGTGTGCATGGTGAATTGTTTGACTGTCTTCGCAGACAGGCCCCAACAACCCCTTCCCAACAGCCAAGTTCTTCCTTAGATCATTTGCCAAAGGAGGGGGGAAAGAGAATGGAAATAAGCAACAAAGGTACATTTCTAAGTAGCTTTAAAGGGCATGACTCCCTCCCCTCTATCTGAAGAAAGCTGGAAACGATACAGGAGTGGGATGTGTCTTTGGAATATCAGGAGTTGGCTGCTATGGAGAAGCACAGCTAGCGATGTTCCTATTTGCCACTGGTGAATGGAGACAAGTCTGTACGACTTGGAGAACTGGAGAAGTGGAATCTCCACCCTGTTTGCTCTGGCCGGAGGACGGGTTCAGTCTCTTGGCGGCAGCATCTTCTTGTCGCGTGAGCGCCAGGAGACGGGGTGCGGAGCCAGCGGACGCCCACTTTCTGCTCACCTTCCCCAGGTGCAGATGGCAAAGGCGCAGCAGCGTGGGGGCGGCGGGGACGTGTACCTCCCAGGAATGTGCTTTCTCCCCGTCTTTTCCTCACCTTCACCTGGGTGATACAAAAGGGCAGAACTCGTGGGTTGTTCGCGCTGAGTGCAGCGGTGGCACAAAGAAAGGGGAATGTCAGTGACAAAACCAGTACAGAGCCTCCGCACAAGTCCAAACCCAAAGCCTTTCAGACCAGTCAGCCAGCAGCAATAATCAGCTTCCCACAGACAGGCTGTAGGATGAATAACTGTCACAACGTTACAAGGTTAACAGCATATTCTTTCTTTACATGAAATTGCCTTTTCTTTCATCTTTTGTTTCCTATTTAACCGCTGTGTCATAAAAATACACATTGCTTAAAATATCTATGATATTTTGATAATACACAAGGCAGCAATTAAAATCATGAGCTGTTAATTAAGACTTAAAACAACATATTAAAAATTCGAAGACATTATTTACATGACCTCCCATTGAACACAACCACAAATGACTACATATTGTTTGTATCGCACTCTCTTTTAAATAAAAGGCTGACTATTAAATCAGATTCTGTCTCTGTTTCATGAGCACATGCACACTATGAGCCTATTTTTAACATTTCAAAATCAGAATGCCAGTTTTATGGCATAACAGTAATTTTATGCACATTGGTGTTTAAACATGCAATTCTGTCTCACTTCAGGAGGAAAACAGAGATGAAGTTCTGGCTCCAAATATACATATCAGCAGACCTGATAGATAAAACTACCTGGACAAAAACACTTCTCTGTTTATTTTAGTGCACTTACAAAATTTGCCCTAATATCAAATTATCATAGGAAAGTTCCCTAAAATGAGCTGAAAAGCCACACCTTAATGTCTCTTTCAAAAGTGGTCTTTTATGTCAGATTAACTCAGTGTAGCCTGAAAAGTCAAACTGCCTTTCTGGAATAAAATATCTCTCTCTGAAACCTGCCTCAAGCTGCCGCTGCCTGTCTGCATAAGCCACCACCTGCAGCTCCCTCCTCAACCGGTTTCTTAAGGTCAGGACTAATTATTAATGCTTAAGGCAGGAGAGAATCAACATCTGTTTTCCACACCTCCCTCACAATTTGCAGTAGCAGGAGTAATTAAAACAGGGGATTTTGTTAACAAAGTATTATTTGTTGTTTCTATAGCAACACGGGTGTGCCCAAACTTTTCCAGAAGAAAAATATAAAGCAAGGATGAATTCCAGTGATCCCCACGCTGGGTGTCACAAGGGTGGCAGCCGAGGGGCACGACCAGCGCGGGGAGCTCAGAGGAGCTGTGAGAGGTGTTGGTGGTCCCTGCACCATCCATGGGGAGAACAGGGGGTCCCCGAGAGGTGACCTGGGAAGCCCCAAGTGTTAACTGCAGGCTGTGTCTGTCACTACCCTTCTCAGGCATCTGAGCTCGGGCTGCGCAACGCCTGCCCTCCTCCAGCCCCGGGGCATGGAGCACCTCGGGGGGCACCCCGCAGGCTCGTTGAAGGGTGCGGGAGCAGAGAGAGCGCAGTCTGTAGGACTGCAGAGATGCTGTGGCTGGAAGAGCCTCGGGTCAGGAATCATGCCCTGTTACTTGCTTGTGGCCCGTCCACGATGCACCACGAGGGCGTGCAGTGGCAGAGCGGTGGGAGCCGTTCTCCTGACCACAGCGCTCCTTTACTGCGTTGTGTTTATGTGTCCTTTAGTGGAATCTGAGTGGAAATGAGATCACTGTTCGTCAGCGGCAAGCTTCAAAACCAAAGCCATGACTACCACAAGTTGGTGGATGCTGGGAATACTTTAAGCTGGCTCGCGCAGGGCTGCTGCGCTCAGGGCTGCTGCGCAGGGTGCGCAGGGCAGCTGATGCCCTGCACGTGTCGCAGAGGATCTGCTCTGCGTGGAGGGGGGGAATACAGCCCCAGCCGACACCGGTCAGATCTGCGTGGCTGCAGCATGGGGTGCCTCAAGACCATGCATCCCTGCCCCTGGTACCTCGGCTTGTGGTGTAGATGATGCGCTGCGGGGATCCTTTCAACATTTTGAAAAAAACGTGAATTCTCACTTATCTCCCATAAAATCCAGTCAGATTTTCTGGCAAGGGGTCTTAAAACTGTGTGGCCAGCTTTATTCTTACACACATTCAGTAGCGTTTCTCTGAATCACCCCATTGATTTAGAAGTTGGATTTATGAAGTAATAAACGTGGCAGAATCCAGCCAAGAATGTGTCTGAACTGGCTTTCCAGGACCGGCTGGGACAGCTGATGGCAACATGAACTGCTGCGTCAGGAACAGCCACTGACAGCCAGGGAGTGCCAGAAATAACTCCCAGAAGAGTTTTTATCTTTTTGCTTGTATAGACCATACCCACCACTTACCATCACTTGTTTTCCTCACCCTTCAGCGGTGCCTTTGGAAGCAAGAATTAAACTAAGCTGAGTTTGTATTTCCGGAGGGGCGTCAGCCAGTGTATCCCTGCCACATCTACGGCTTAATTTCGTTTTTCTGCAAAGATTGTTATCTGGACTGCACGGCAACTGCTGAGGCAGAGCTGGGAAGGGAGTTGTTTGCAGGGTCCTGGCTGCATGACCTGATTTTTGTTCACTTTCTTGCTTGGACTCGCTAAGTTAAAAGCTTCAGCTCTACTGTTGCTGTACATAGCAGCCGGGGAAGCTGCACTTTGCCCTGACCTGAAAGTCACAGTGCCAAATCTGAGATTAAATACAAAGACCCTCACAAGTTTCACCTCCCACAACCATGTAATCAGTTCCTTTCTAGACCTCCACTCACATCAGCTGTCTTCACTGAAGCAGCCAGGTCTCAGGTATTATAGAAGTGTAGGTGTACTGGCCCCACCATCCGGGTACTGAAGATGGAGAATATTACTCCTTCCAGAGAGGAGCTCAGCTCCAGGGGTGGGACAGCCTGGCTCTTCAGAGCCACAAGACAAGACCCTGGTTTGCATGAGTGGAAAGAAAAGCTTTATTTGATTTCTGAGCACGGCACAGCGCTTAGAGAAAGGGCGAGGGAAGCAAGATGTGTGATAAAAAGAGAAGATGCGTTCCGCGATCTGCATAGCCACAGCACACAAGCTGGAGTCTTCTTTTGCTTTGCTATGCGAGGTTTGCAGCAAACCAGGCAGCTGTCTCAGCGGGCAGCCTGGGTGATCTGCTCACGGGAGGAAATCACCTTCCCATCCTGGACTTCCTCAAAGATTGTGCGGATTTGACGGGTAGTTACAGGTCCTACAATGGAGAAAGAAGGAACCGTTATTTACAGGGAAGCAAGGAGAAAGTGTCTTAAAGATTTTCATAGGTATATTTGTAATTACCAACAACTGCCTCAGAAACCCAATATAACCACCACATTCCTACCCCTCAATACTTTATTATATAGTTACAGTCTGCATAGATAATATTCTGGAACATGTTTTGGTATATCGTAAGAGTGCTTTCTGTCAATTCACATTTAGAAAATATAATAAAATAGTAATTTTAGTAAATTATTAAAAAGAGTCTGTGCTAAGAAGGTGGCTAAGGATGCTATGTGTGATCAGTGCTTCAGCCAAGACATGTTCTTACCTTCTTTCACAGGCTGCGAGACATAGTGGGAAGACATACTACAGGAGGAGAAAAGAGAAAGAATGGTCAGAAACGGAAAAAAAGTGAGTAGTCTCTAAGACAAAACCATTATTTAAAAAGCTGCCGTTTCTTCTTGTACCAGTATGTGATTGAAATGTCTTCTGGAAACTGCCTAGTGTCAAAATTGAAAGGAAGAAAATGCTAAGGATGTATGTGTGCCACGGGGACTCAGACATAAAGGCAGCATCCCAGCTGCAACGAGCAGCAGTGGTACCTGCTCCTTCCCCAGGATCACACAGACGCTGGAGGGATGGGAAGTGGATCCCAGGGATGCTGCAGTGCTGTGATAACCACTGGGCTTTTCTGGACTAGTAGGACCGAAAAGGGAGACCCTGCTGCATGCCATGGGTCAGGAAATGGGCTCACAGGATCCTCCAGGGCACGCAGGTTGTTCATTTTTTATTTCCTTTGCTATTACCCGTCTCTTCCCGACGTGCCCTCCCAAGCAAAGCCCCTCTACGT
>NW_009229823.1:0-7352 GCF_000690835.1 Fulmarus glacialis
TATATTTTATATATTATATCATTATATCTGCACACTGTGCTTAAATGTTATATATACACATGTGTGTTTCTGTGTGTGGATTCAAACTGCATATATTTGTGTGTGTGTCTGTGTACATTTAAATCTATGTATACAAATGAACTATCTGCCAGTTTGAAAATAGAATGCTATTTTAAGAAGCACCTGCGTTCTGGATACACAAATGTTTAAGTGCCTTACTTGGGGGCAAACTAGGTATGGAAAAATCTCTGTGCACCCCCAATCTAACACAAAACATCTTAAAGTCCACAGACAGCCAACTTCTCAAAGCAGAAGATTGCCCACGTAAATCTCCATTTCTGGGCATGTTCAGAAGCACTTTGATCTTAGCCACATGAACTATTTCCTACTCCAGACACTTTGGGACTCTGAAGCTGGACGCTCCCTTTCTCCCAAGGAGAGGATACCCTATCCTGTAGGCGTTCAGGGATTCTTACCAGTTTGGGCAAGATACAAAGTACTGGTGAAGGAGGAACTCCTGCCGACAAAAATCTGCTTTTTAATAGGTAGCCAAGACTGGAGATTAACTTCTTCCTCTGCACCTTGCTTTGGAGAATGTCCCGAGCCACCAGGCTTAGTCTTTGCTGAAGCAGGGTGTCATCCATCTCTCCAGCTGGTCGTCTTCACTTTGGACAGATCTATTCAGCATTCACTAAATCAGTGAGAAAGGAAAAGTATTCCTATTACCTGGTGCTTAGGGTACTTGCAGAGTAGGATAGAAGGAGCCTGGTGTTCCAAGTTTTGTCCTTAAAATAGTGAAATATCAATATTAGCTAATCAAGAGGCAGTTATGTTCACTTTTGTACTCTCTGAACCACAGAATATTAAATTATTCTGTACAAAATGGAATGGTTTCCATGGAGATGGAGCGTAGCCCAGTGACTTCCATGTTTTGGTGGCTAAAGCATTCTTTGAAGCTGGAAAAGTATGTTCTACCTGCTAATCAAAGACATTGTCAGTGCAACAAAAATTCATAGTAATCTCACCCTGTGCATCTTACAATTCAGTCTGGCCTGCAAAAACACGTGGAAAGTACAGCAGTTGAATATGATGTACCTATTTCACCCTCCCCATAAGGAAACAGAAGTCGTCTTTACTGAGAAGGAAACTACCTTCCTTCATGACCACTGCACTTGAGTGATGAACTTCCCTCTGAGCAGGTGATGTAAGCCCGAGAAATGTATGACCATGACATACTCAGTATCTTTACAGAAAGGCTCATTCTCATAGATTCTCGGAATCAGAAACCATCTATTGCATCTGAAGTCAGGAGGGAATTATGTTCTAACAAGTACCTTAGGATTACTTTCCTTCTTAATCGTACTAAAAAAAAGGGAGTCTTTTGCTTTCCTCTTTAATCCAGAAGTTGTATTATAACATCACACAGAGCTCCAGGCTTCTGTGGCCGCTCAGCTCTGTTTTTGCTTGCGTATTTGCTTTCCCTGGTTTAATCTTTAATTTTTGTTTGATACCTCGGATTCATTCAGATTCATTCTGTCATATTTGGGAGAGAAAAGTGTACAACAAAATTTGAGAACGAAAAGGGTGAGTGCATTGGAAATAAAATTAGCAGTTTTATTTTATTGCTTAAGGCCTTCACCAAGGAACAATTTGTGCAACATTGCTGAAATCTTAACACAAAAAGAGTCAATAATTTGATAAAACCCAGACCTCCTGTGTTATGCAATTAAAGGTTAGACAGGGTGATAAGAGCTTTAATTTACCTTTGGGAGATATTCATCAGATTTTGGATTAACTTAAAATATGCTTCCTGTGTGTTTCTTGCCAGGTGAAGGTCCTTCAATGTTTCCTCTGGGGCAGAGGAAGAGAAAACACTTTTCCAAAGTGAGGTGAACTCCACAAACCCAGATACGCTATCAGGAGGCTTTCTCCAAACTCCATAATTCCGTGATTTTTCTTCTAGCAGCCAGGAAAGCCAGTGGTATGAATTCCCATATGTGCTAGTTTGATGTGAGTTCTGTTATTATTAATTATTTATACAGCACCATGCGTGTGCGTGATTCTTTACAGACAAAAGATAATATCCCCCAAGAGCTTGCAAACCAAATGGCCCAGTGGTACAAACACTTCTTTAGCTTTCCTAGGACGTACTACCTGGAATAATCCACCGATGTCAGTGGGCTACTTAGGCGCTGGTAAGTGCTCTGCTGGGTAGGAAGTGTTTGCAGGATTAGGCTGTAGTTAAAGCATGAAGTGATCATGGGTGATGAGGGAAGGGAGGGCAAGCGTTCCAGCAATAAGGTCATGCTGTTGCTTTGGTTATAACGAAGGTGTCAAGGGGTTAGGGCATTTTTATGTTATTTGTGGTCCTGTTACCAAGAAGGAAAAGCTCAGCTTTATAGGCCACACGGAAGAAGTGAGCTGCTGAGGAGGAAGACTCACTTCGAGATGGGGGAGAGGCACAGCCCAATACGCGAGGAAGAGGAGTCCAGAGGCAAGGAGGAATGCGCAAGAAGAGACGCTGACCATATGCTCAGAGAGTCTCCATCCTCTGCTGCAGCTAGCATGTGTCCACTACATCCTTGAGAGCTTTTTCTTTTTTTTAATTGAGGGCATTTTCAGAAGTTTCCCAGTACATTTCCAGCTCTTGGCAAGACCCAGACACATCTGTGACATTTAGCTGATAGCCTCCTTAGTGAAGGGAAGGTTGCCAATGAATCCTTGTGCAACTGTTTATGCTACAAACCAAAGCGTACAACTGCCAGTTTCACTCTTACAACACAGAGAGCATTTTTCCTCCTTAATTGAAAGTGCGGAACACAACAGAGCCTTTAAATACCGAGAAAACAACCAGCTGAAACAAGTAGTAAGAGAGACATCAAGGATGACAGGCAGTAGGCCCTCTGCCCAGTGAGACACGCAGCCAGGGCATGCTCTATTTTTAAAAACTACCTACAGACTTCAGGAAGAATATAGGATTTGGGGGGCAGGGGAGGGGTCGTTCCAGGATTTCAAGGCACTTCAGAGAAATACATCCATGGGGAAGGGATGCTGCCTTCGGAGTAAGGCACAGACTAGCTATGGGGTTGGGATGAGGTCCCAGAGAAAGCCAGCGGTAGCAGAGAGGGCTGAGTCGCTTGCCCGGTCTCAGGGGAAATCTTTCCTGAGAGACTTTTTCAGGAGAAGACTTTTGCACAGAAGTGTGGGACTGTTGCTCTGCAGGCAGAAGCCCGCGGCAGAAATGGGGCGAGCAGCAGACCGGAGCATCAGCACCGCCACCCCACCAAGGGCTGTATGAATGGACCAAGTGGCTGGAGGAAAACCCTGCCTTTGTGGGGGTGGTGTAGGAGCCTGTAAACTCACTGCAGTTTTGCTTTTCTGACAGCTCTAACAGTTAAAATCTGGAAGAAAATAATTTTAATTTTGAACGTAACAAAATGACGGAAATTAGCAGGGAAACTCAAACAGGAGATTAGATTCCAGCCACCTTCTGCAGCATGAATATTTTGGGTTTTCACAATTTTGTGGGAACCGAATGGGTGCCACAATGGATAAATGAACTGAGAGACACCTCGCCCCTACACTTGGAGGGTGAGGATGGCACTTGCACAGAAACAGACGTCACCAACCCTCACTTTTCTAAATCCCCCCCTCAACTTAATCCCTCTGTGATTTGTGAGACTCTTCTCTTTCCTGATCTAGTCTGTGATACGTGACTAAATGTGTTTCCATACATTTTTTAAAGTTTTTAAATAATTCTGACAGATCACAAAGAGCACTCGAAGCAAACAGATACGTGTAGGCAGATCCATAGATTATGGAACTCAGATACTCTAAATTTTCTCTGCCCTTTTTGGTGTTTAACCTGTTCCAGACAGTATTACTGTTTTCTCTTACAAGTTTCACATTTTTTAACCTGAGTTTTTATACTTTATTAGTAATATGCTTTGAATTCTACATAAAAAGAACTGGTGATGTAAACAGCCAGATCTTCCTCACTGACAAATCTTTTACATATGACAAATATAAAACTAACCAAGAGATTGTCTGGTTCTGAGCTTGTTTTCCTCACCATACAGACAGCTTTTGATGTAAGAACCCCATATATATTTACTCAGTGCATCTGACACTTGAGATCAGGCTTTTATTGGTACAAGGTACTCCAGACTGTCAGTCACAATGAAATGAGCCATTGTCCTCACAGATGATTAGCATGCCTCTCCCCTCATAGAGGCATGTTTTCAAAGTTGCTTCTGACCTCCAGCATGAATGGCGTCACACATACTTTAGCTGTAACTCATGCAAAATAACATCAGGTGCACCACCAAGAAACACTCACGCTCTCTCCTACTTATAGCCAAAGATAGGGCTGACGCTTCACAGGTCTAAGTGGTGGCTCCTAGTCCTCGCTGACCCTCAACAGGCAGCTCTCAGTAGTATGTAGATTCTTGACATGCTTGAATCCATGCTGACCCGGTCTAGCATTTCATCAATTGTGACCAGGTCCCCTGTAGTGGAGTGGAGTAGAGGGTCCAGAAAGATTAAAAGAGATGCAGTAGCTTTGAGTGAGGAAGGGAATGGCACTTCCAACTCAGCAGATGGCTGTGGCACTCCTGCCAACAGCCCTGGGAGCATCACGGTCCCATGACACAGCCGACAGCCAAGGGGAAAATTCACAGGGAACGACTGTCCTCACCGTCTTCCTTCTGACCCTTGAGAATAAATGTGACAGGGGACATCACCTTAGACCAGGCAGATGCAGCCTCTGAGTGCGTTTCAGCTTCTCCTAACATCACTGTCAAACTGCAGCTAAAGAATTTTACATTAGCTTTTGTACTGAATTGCCAACAGAAATCCCAAGAGATTTAATCTCAAAAGTATACTTAAAGAGGGAATATTGTCTGGATGTAATTTAGCTGCCATTGGCCAGCAATTCCATAGATCCCTTTGACTTGTGACATTAAATATATGGAGCAAGCAAACATACACGGTCCTATAATTAGCTATGTTATTAAATTTGCTAAGTAGTTGTGGGGAAAGGGGCTTGTTTGCCATCTGTTTAAAAAGTATCTCTCTTTCCACTGAAATCTGGATATAAAAAATCCCAGACATGGGGGCATGACTGCCTTACATACATTACTGGGATTATTTCCCTTGAGTTAACCAAAGACAAGCATGATTCATATATCAGTAGAATGTTGTGCAAAAATGTGCATAACATTTTTTCACATAACGTTCCTTTTCCTTCCCATTGTAAATTATGAATCACGTAAACATCATGAATTACAGAGTTTTGTTGGTCTGGGGTTTTTATTTTTTCACCGTGACCCTAAAAACTACGTAATGGAAGAGTAATTATACTAAGCAGTATGGTAAATTCTTCCATGAAAATTATTTTTTAATCCTACTCTTGTCACTATGTAACCACACAGTCATTTGCTTCAATTTCCCAAGAAAACTTGCAATAGCTGAACTATGATTTTAAAACCCAGATACACATACACACACACACATACACATTCCCACTGACTTTGAATAGAAAGCACGTTTGTATAGGAAGACGGAAAAATTGGCAATGGTTAGAATAGTGATCCATATTAAACATTTAATCATTAGTCTGAGTTAAAGTGGAAATTGTCTTAAAAATGTGAAAACAAGCTGCATTCTAAAAAGATCAGAGTAAGACCCTAATTCACAATCTCTTCAGCGGAGCTCTGTCACTCATTTAGGAGTCTCTTGAAAGCTTGTGCTGTGAGAGCACAAGAAAAAAAGAGAGCATACAAGAAAAAAAATGCCCCAACTGAAAGACTCCAGAGCGTGTGAAGCCCTCCAATATGGTAACTGAGAAGTACCGTAAGTTGATATTTCTATGTAGAGCCTTACTTTTAATGCCACATTTCTTTAGAGTGATGAGCAAGCATTTGTGATTTCCAGTCAACCATTTAGCAACAGTTCCTGCAACATGCAGACCAAGCGTTTTAATAGCTTTTTTTCAGAAAGTACATATGATAGCAGTACCTGAGGAAAGCATAGTTGCAAACAAGGGAACCTGGATCTGAGTTTGCCTCAGGCTACCTGAGAGGATGTTCAGTTAAGTCAGGGGCAGAGAGACCCACTCCAACATTATAATTATGAGTTTGTGGTTCATTCTCACATCCGCAAGGATTAAATTTAAAAGTTGCAATAAAGCGATGGAGAAGGCACAGCATAAACCAACAGGAGAACATAAAGAGAAGGGAGCTGTTGGGTACATCGACACGTACAATCTAACTTCAGGCTTCCCATACAGTCATCAGAGAGGGTTAAGCTTTCAGCGTGGGTGCTCTGAGTCACTGCCTGGAGGAGCTCAAGAGGTGATTATTTATACAGCACATTAACCGCACAGGAGTATATAGAAGGTCTAAAGTTCAGGAGCTGAACATGAATACTCCCCAGAAGGTGTGGAGTTTGCATTTCTTTCTATTTGCCACTATCCCCATGGCCCCTGTGAGCTCCTCCAAGCCACATTATAGAAGACCAAAAAACTTTCTAATTTACACCAGCCAGAAACAGCTGCTATCAGTGATCCAGACTAAAGTTTCTCTGGCTGCGACCTCCTCTCTGGCAGTGGTAAAAAACAAGTTGGCTGTTCGTCCCTGCACAGAACAAAGTGTCCAAGATAAACTCGCTGGGTATTCTTTGCATGCAAAAAAAGAAAAGAAAATGAAAACCAAAAAAAGAAACTCCCTACTAAGGACCCTCATCCATCTGTTTTTCTTTAGGGATGCTTTAACATTAGCTAAATATCACTTATTTACACCTGAAGAAGTTAAATGATCTTGTTCCCATGAACTCTCTTACAAATGCTGTCCTGGCCTGTGATTTATATAAAAGTAGCTGTTCCCTTAATTTTATTCACAATAGCTTCATTCTTACCGTATGAACCTGCTTTGTCAGTATTCGCTTTGATTTATGGAAGATTTCAAACTACCAAAATAACTATCCCTTTTCTTTTCATTAAAGCTAATCCCCACAAAGACACTTTCATCTGCTGATTAGTCATGCTTCAGTGATCCTTGCTAACCAGAGGCTAAGTTATTGATGTGTTAAAGATGTAATCGCAGAGATTCAAGACCACTGAAGAAAATTCAACGTGTTGTTTGACAGTGTCAGAATTTAACAGTGTCTTGCCTTATTGAAACAGCCTGGGTAGCACATGCTCAACAGTGTGGTCAGATCTCTTCAGTGAGGCAAGAAAGGCCTTGTTAGAAAGTATTTCAAGTCCACACAGACACGCTGCATTACAGGTCATGAAGAGAAGGAGTAGGGATTTCCAAAATACTTCAGGGAAGTGGGACTCCCACCTCATTCAG
>NW_009229823.1:7383-15301 GCF_000690835.1 Fulmarus glacialis
GCGTTCCTCTAGATTGCGCCCAGGTTTCTGAGCCTAAGGAGCAACACATTTTCCATTACAACCTGTGCATGTAATTCTGAAAAATTCACCATCATGGCTTATATTTTCCAGGCCTTGTCTCATTTCAATGTTTGTTTAGAAACCATCTAAGCAAACCCTTCTTGCACCTTTTCATGCTTAGACAATCCTGACCACTGTGAAACAAAACTTTCTTCCTGGCCATCGTTGTCTCTAAGTGGTTTTACATTTAGACAATGACAAGCTGTGATGACAAGCTCATATACTAGCAGCAGTTTCCTACGAATTCACAAAGATGACCGTCCCAAATATTTAACTTAACAGATGTGCTAAGGAGGATAAGGGCCCATGGAGCTCTACACCCTGGCTTAGAGCTAATGGAAGTCTTCAAGACTAATCCACCACCCAGCGAGGCAGCCTGTATTATGCTTCAGAAAAGGGAACGTGACAAGCCTGAACCTCCACTTCCAGCAGTCAGCACCTCTCTGACACAGCTGTGATTAGCGGCTACACGACCATGTTCAAGTTCATCAGGACACGTCCTTGTTGCAGGTACGTCACGACTTCCTCAGTTATATGCATATTCATGGCTGATGCTTCGCTATCTTGACCCTGAGAGCTTTGTGCTGTTTAGGAAATTAAACGAGTGAGATCTGCTCTAAATCCCAACTGGCTTTACAACTGGCATGTAGAGGTCTCCAAGTAATAATCAGCTTAAGTTTTGTAGGGCATAAACATATATTCAGCTGCCATTACCCATAGTTATCCAGCTGTAATAAGACCCACTTCACTCAGGTCTTTTCCATCATCAGTGGACGATTGTAGATTAGTGATACAGGAGGCCTCTGTGGTGGCCACAGTCAGCCTGGGCCTGAAAATGGGTTAGCTGTTTTTGCGTAGTATGGAGCCTGAACAGATGAGTCCTGCTGAGCCCCAGCTGGCTGCCTTCAGGGCTAGGCCAGGTGTCACTGCATCCTGTCCCCAGGCTGAAGGGAACGACAGCACGGAGACCCCTACGCAGAGGCTCAAGAGGGTCCCAACCCAGCTGACACCATTGTACCAGGGTGGGAGCCGGGCTGGCTCTGCGCACCCACCGAAGCGTCTCTGCAGGAGTCCTCCTGAACCCACCTCGTGCTGCTCCTTCTCCCACAGCCCTGTTACACAAATAGCCAGGCACTGACTGCACTAACTCAGATGCCCACTTTGTCCCATTTTCAAAACCGCTGCACAAATGAGCGCACACTCCCTCATCACTCTCTCTGTTAGATGAGCTACAGGCTGCTCCAGGTTTCGACTCTCTGTTCCATAATCTTAACATTACTTATGTTTGACCTGGTTCAGTATAGCCATATGCCTTTCCTGTCTTCTGTCATTCAATCTCAAGTGCTGTTCACTGATAGGCTTGATCCTCATTTCCAGGCTTTACCCCTTCCTTTTGTGTCCTGTGCTAGAAGACACAGATGATGCTCCTTCAGCCGTGTCCAGCCTTGTACTCATAACACTTCTTTGTATCATTGATTTTTTTCTGCACGGTTGACGTTTCATCCATATTATGTCAGTGTCCCTCATTTTGCAGCATAAACTCATCATCTGTCTTTGCTGTTTAGTAAATCCATGAGCCAGAACAGAATCCCCCTTTCCTCATGGATATTACAGAGCAGTATGTACAGGGTTCATGGCAGCCAGCTTTCTGCCTCCTTCCTAGCAGCTGCTTCTTCATCTGGTGTATTTCTGTACAGACGGCGTCCAGTTCCAGGGCAAATACTGCTCCTCTAGGAATGTTCTTGGAATCCTCTGGCTGATTTTGGTCTGCGAGCCCAAATCCACTGAGCACATATAAATTGGTCCATTGCTAATTTGTGCTGGAAAGCCCCACTGAATATAGGAATATGCCAGGAACAGAAATCTCTGAGATCGTCTTTTCAACTGAAATGGTTTCTTCTCACTCATTTCATTTACCTTTCAGCTTTGTCCTGGCCAGCTAAGACTGATGACTGCTCCACACAGCGTATCAAAGATTTGTTCCATCTAGGCATAAATCACGCTTGGAAAGGGAGGGAAGTTGAACTCTGCACCACAATCGGAGCTGGTCCTGCAGATTGCCTGCTGGATGATGCCCTCTGAGTCCTGTGTCAACCATTTGTTTGGTATTGTTATTATAGCAAAATAAGCCAAATGAGCCTATCAAAGTTTTACCCCCTTTATATAGTAGGGTTTTGTATTATCTGCAGCTGGGGCAGTCTGACCTGCATAGCAAATGAAAAAAAAAATCCTTTCAATGCGCCCAAACTAGATCAAGTCTACTCCGATTTGTGTCAGGTCCACTACTCATATTTGTTCTGTGATTGGACATTTAAGGCAAGGGTTTAGTTCCTATAGTTTGTGCAGCCTAAACAGAAGACTTAAGAATTGGACTTCCATTTTGAAATACCTTTGTTTCTTCACTTTTGGAAAATGATAAATTACTGTGAGCAATTGATCAGATTAAAATGTACAAAATCACTCATAACCTGTATATGTCAAATTCCAAGGCAATTAGGCTATTACTAGTGAAGAAAGACAGCACAGAGGAAAAACATGTTTTCACTGTGACCTGGCAGTTGACTGACTCAGAGACAGCCTATCTGTACCAGATCTGTGAAGCAATCCAGAATATTTCCACCAGCTGGGATGGATAACGCTGACACACACGAGACAGAGCCAAAAGTTGTATTTCACAGAGGCAGTAACAGCCCTCAGTGTAACTAACAGGTGTCGTGTTCTTCCAGAGGCTTTGAATGATCCCACCCGAGTTTTATTCGAATGAAATTTAGTTTGCATCCACATTGACTGTCCATAGACCTCTGATTGCTGTGAGTAGGTAGGTACCGATTACACAGGCGATCAGTTTGTACGGCTCTTTGAGTGACTCTTCAACCCGGTTGCAGCGCCTGGGCAATCACGCGTGGATACGGTAAGGAGCGTGCCTTGCTCCTTCAGCCCAGCAGCGTTGTTCACTCTGATACTGAGGCGAGCACCCAGCTCCTTCACTGCTACTTTGCAGATCTCCTTGAGAACAAACAATTGCTTCTTTCTCAAAGGACAGCCCATTAATCAGTTTGTGAATGCTGATGTATATCCCTTTGCCGATGGCTTATCAACCCTTTCTCTTCTTGCTATCCAAGATGATTTTACGGACGTCCTAATAAAATCCCGTTTCTTGATGACAGTATGACCAGAAAAGTAGCTATTAGGTGGCCTTCTGAGTCCTCTTCTTTTCTTCTCTCAGGTAGCTTCTCTTTACGGATAGTTACCTTGGAGCAGGAGGAGCCTTATCCCGTGGCACAGGTGTCACTAGCAAGAGTCAAACCTCTTCAAAGTGGTACACAAATACAGTCTGAGCAGCCGAATGCTTCTGCCTCCACGTGGCCTGGCACACAGCTAGCAGCTGCTCCGTGGTGGCACCTGAAAAAGCGCACCTGGGGACCCTCCGGCTCAGAGCAACCTTTGCCCATCCCAGGCAGGCTACTTTCTCTGTTGAGCGCTTGGGTGCACTTTTTGTCCCCCTTCCTTTTTTTTTCCCCCAGTAAGTGTGGAGTTTGTCTCCAGTAGTTTTCTGGTATGTCTTCTGTCGTCTTCCAAAACATGCTGGTTGTATGACTAATGAAGTGGGAGTGGAATTAGCAAAAACCATTTCACTTTTTCTGTCACCAGTAGCTATATCTATACTAGTACCTCAAACTGCCAACCCTGAGACCCAGAGGCATGTTCCAGGTACGTGCATACTCCTGAACTTTGTTGCCCATCGAAGTATGGGATAGGCACAATTGTTCTACCTAATGGATCTGGCCCATGGCTTGTGCCATCTCCTGACACACGCTGGGAAGATTTTAGGAGAATGTTACTTGTCATTAACCAGAACTGTGCCAGGGACTCCAGCAACAGTTTAACAACATAAACATATTTTGGTGCCTGGGGACGTTCTTTGGACTATTTAATTTACTAACACAGGAATAGGCAGCATGTCCAGAATAAATCTCATTTTATTCTTTCCATTATATTACTCAAAGAAACTCGAGCACTTTTTACCCCCTTCCCAGTCTAAGAACTCCTAGATTCAAGGCGTAATTACTCAAGGGCAGTAATTTCTGGCTGGTAAAAAAATACTTCTGGACAGCACTTCTGTGGGCATTTGTGCTAGTAGCGCCTGGTCTCATGCACACACACAGAAAGTGACCATATGTGAGAAAGAATTTGCAGAGAATTTGAGTGACAGCACAGAGATTTTTGTTTGTTTTTCAGGGCACATCCAGCACTTGGTGATATGGCTGGAAGTCGTGACATTCTGTTCATGTTTGGAAGCCTATGGGACAGGAATTGCTGGTCTCGCTTCTTGTTCATACTCTTTGGTTATTCACGGCATAGAAATTGTGACTGGCTGTTGGCAGTCTTACGGAGAAGGTAGGGTGAATCACACTTGTAGCATGAATGTGTCTTTTATTCCAGGATGTTTCTTCACCAGAGAAGTTCATAACAACAGGTTTGGTCTAGGGAGCCTGAATCTGATGTCATGCTGCCTGTATAATTTCTGCTGTAACCTGTGAGTTCACTGGTGGATTTATCTCTTTCACGTGCCTTGAAAAAGAAAAACAGCTTAAGTGATTTCAGGTGGGCATGTTGAAGCCTTGCTGGTGTAAGCTCTACAGGGTAGTATAAGCCATCTCATTCTTTGGCAATGGCAGAAGGTCCTCAATGCTAATACGAATCCATGAATGGTAGCAGAGGTTTTGCCTGGTGCTTCTTCTTTGTTGAAGTTAGTAGGATATCTACAAACTACGGTGTTTCTACCTCCCCCACTCCGATTATTGCTCAGAATCAAGTACCAGAATAATTAGTTCATTGCTGAAGAACTTCATATCGCTTTTCTTAGGAGATCTCATATCCCATACAAGACACTGATTCACAGCTCTGACTGCAAGTACAAGAGGGCATTCCAGCTGGGTCTGGGAAAGAAAAAAACATTAACATTAGATTACTTCAAACCAGTTCACGTAGAGCATTTCCTCCACTAGCTCCCCACGACCACGATCCCAGCTGGCTTTGGATTCATCTGATCAACACCTGACTGAACGTACAGGACAAGCAACACGCACAATGTACCTAAATGTGATATAATTCAGTTCTTATCTCCATGTCAAAAGGCCCCAGGCTGTGGATCACAAATGCAAATGAGTGCAGCTGAATTCTTTTCCATTTTCACTTTTGTTTTTACCATGGGGTTTGAAGTGTCACATTCTGCAATATAACTTCCCTTTTCTGGTCGCAAACAATGACATCTGGCCACTTTCAGTAATAAACTTGAAGAGAGGGGACATTTCCTTTTAGCTTGTTGGCCCCCTTCTTAACCTTCAAATTCCTACGAGAGCTGGGGAGAAGGAAAACTTAAAAAAAAAAATCCCATAACAATTAAATTCACCGATGAAAAAAACTTTCCTTCGAGCCTCTGAGTACCATTTGCTTCACACAATCTCAAACGTCCCGACACAGTTAATGTTTGAGGAGCTGTTTGCTGCTCCCACTCTCGTTCTGACATCATACAGGAAACCCTTGCAGGAAATGAACGTTCAGTCAGCCGCCTTCTCCCGCAACACCTTGGGCTTACAAGCCTAAACCAGAAAGCATACAAGGAAGAATTAAGGTGGGGTAAGAGCACTGGAGAGGCAGGCCAGACACCAACAAATCACACATCTTGATTTTCCTGCCTGGCACAGCATTCAATTTTCTTTCCGGAGATGCTTCTTAAATAGTCTGGGTTTTACTGAGCAGGAAGGTTTCACTACCTATTCCACATGGGGGCTTGTCAGTCAGGGTTGTGTAGGCTGAGTCTGCTTTGTGTCTGTGTCATCTCAGTGGGCATCTTCAAAGGAATACAAAGAAATGAAATACCTCTCTTCATTTCATGTGAAAGAATGGGCTCCCGGCCCTTCATGTATCCCCAGCCTGAACATTCTCGTCACCATAACGATGTAGTGCAGCTCTTTGTCTGGGTGGAAAGAGTATGGTTTCGACTAGACTCGCCCAACTCTTTTTCACCCGGGAGCAGAGAATGGCTGCTGAGGTTATCAAGATGAATAAAAATTGGGGAAGGCATTGTGTGCAGTGGTAATGAAAAGCTCTTTTCTTCTTTGGTTCTTCATCACCAGAAATACCAGACACCTCATTTTAAAGATTAGATTGTTCAGGCCAAACCACTGCCAGTGGTGCAACGTGTAGTAAGTCCGCAAGGGGCAATTTAGTGACTGTATAAGGAACCGTGTGTCCTCCTCCTGATGCTCTACAAGAGCTTCTTTCAGAGCTGATTCAGGACAAGGGAAATATTTCCTATGGTTCCTATGGCCCAGAGCGTGGCACCATCCCTGCCACCACAGCTAGTTAAAGTTTTCTAGATAAATGGTTTTTTTCTTTCTGCTGAAAACACGAATATACTGAAACCGATTTCTATTGAAAATATTGAAATGCTAAATGGAAATGTACCAGTTCTGACTCCATTTCTGCCTGCCCGCCCTGCCAGCTGCCTGCTCAACTCCCTTCTAGTTCCCTTGGCAGGTGCAGGACTTTGGTCTTGTGAAGTGCTCGGAAAAGCACCCTTCAGTTTCAAAACCCTAGGAAGTGCCACAGCAAGGGTCATCTGTTTTTGTCAAAGCAAATGAGCACCTATCGCCAAAATAAAGCTAGTGGGGACTGCGGGAGCCAGGCAGAGGTTCAAACTTCTGGACTGTGATCATCACAATCTGAAACAAGAAAATTTATTAAAAAAAAAGGTATTACACTTCACCATGAACCCACAGAACAGTAGAAGGCCCTCAAAGTTTCTGTGGAAAAAGAGGCCGGTTTGTGATTTTCCTACTAAAGGGCACACCAGTCCAGGTGAGTTCAGACGGTGTCTTCTTCTTCCTCAGGCTGTAACGGGCACAGCGGCTTTGCCGTGCCGTTGTGGGGTGCAGTGTCTTCCAGATCTCTTTAAATGCAGCCCTCTCCTTTGGAAGTAAGTCGCGTTCTCTGGGGACTCACTGGGAGCACATTTCTGTTTGGGAAGATGCAAGTGAACCTCTTGTGGCACACGAAGGAAATTCTGTGCATTGATCTTGTCGTGTCTAACAGAGATGACGAGCTTTTACCTTTTTGCCAGTGTGTGGCCCCTGGGGCCATACTAGGCTCGAAGGCCATTACAGGCTCTCCTGTGATTAGCGGTGTGGCTATGCTGGTTTGGGAAGTCCTTAAATAATCTGAAACACCCACTGTAGAAGGCAGTGAGCTGGCAGCTCTACTGATGTTAACACCAGGTCACATTTCAGTCCTCTTCCACACCCATCTTTATCTTGCCATGGTCCATTAGGTAGGGAAACTCACCGTTAAAAAAAAAAAAGGCAACAAAACCAAATAGCAAGAGTAACAGAGTCATGTGCTGCAGCAGCCGCGGTGTTTAAGGAACACAACAGCTATTGCATGAATCACAGTGGTATTGCAAGGATCATAACACTGGGGACAGGTTTATCCACAGCTCAGCACGGAACTCTCCGAGGCGGTGGTGAATTGTCAGTGCTATTGTGCAGTCTGCAAGATTTTGGAATATTACCTGGTAACAGGTGAGAGGAAATATCTAACATGGGGGTTGTTGCTCCCTGGCTGCCCTTGCGTACAAAGTTTGTCTCTTAGCATGTAACCAGCCACCCGACACTGCCAGAGAGTGGCCAGACTGCCTCAGCACCAGCCCCCCCAAATGCTATCGCCATACCGTGGGGGCATACACATGGAATTTGGAAATGAGAAAATAAGCTGTTTGTAAATATCCATGTCCACCTACAGAAAGGTCCACCGTGGCAACAATTAATAGGGCCGGTGAGCCTACTGCTGTTGTGAG